>NC_081545.1:33623494-33650346 GCF_901000735.1 Corylus avellana
GGCAACACTCCTTTTATAAGGAGCAAAGTCGGTTGCAGAGAAGCCAAACTTGGCTAGGAGTAGGACAACACCGAATCCCACTTGTATTAGGAGACGCCAATATGGAATAGGAGCTCTAAGTTGGCAAATCATGTAAAACCAAACCAAGAGAGAAAAGGGGTAGTGCATGCCCAGCCGAATTGACTTGAGAAATCAAGTTACACCACAACATTTAAAAAAAAAAAAAAAACAAAATAGCTGTAGTGCTTTACTTGTAAAAAAAATATATATATATTAAATTGAGCAGAGAAAAAAGAAAAGGTCAGTCGGGTGGCCACACAACCGCCCCTCCAATGGCCACCCTATATATATATTTAAAAAAAAAAATTAAGTAATAAACAAGTTCCTAATAAGTACTTGTTTATAAAATTTTAGTAAGTTTTTGGGAAATTGTGTCAAATACCTCATTCTACTTCTTGTCATTTTGCCTTTTAAAGACCTAAAAGGCAGACTTATTCGTTATTCTTCAAAGACGAAGATCTTTTCTTCATATTCGATGACTATTTTCGACTATTTCGATCGCCTCCAACTCTACAATTTCAAGGACATAGTTGGACTGAAAATCACCTCCGTTAGAAGTAGTAGAGTCAGAGGTTTTTCGACTCTTCTAATGCTGACAGAGATGAAAGTTGGAAAAGCTATTTCCAACTCCAACAGAGTCAATGCTGCGCCCTAAAATCAAAATGACCAAACGCACAGGAAGTCCTGACCTGACGTCTCTAAATTTTTCGTGGGTTCTCCAAGCTACTATCCTCCCCTAACCAAATCTATTTAGGTTAAAGGTTGGATCAAAGAAATAACTGAAACTAAATTTTTAAGCCACGATCTGAAATGGGTTGTAATACGAAGCCTCCACCAGTTTCAAAGCACCAAAGACTGAACCTCCACATTATGACTTTTCTATTTTTCTTTTTTGGTTAAGGTTCGTAAGGTTGGTTTCACTTATCCTTGCTATGAGATCCACATGAAAGATTATGACAACTTATGATTTTCGCCAGCTACTACAAGTGAATATCAGGAACTTACAGTGGCTGTAAGTGTTGCCCTGCTGACAATCTACATCGATCAGTGACCGGTAGAGATGTGGTTCCGATTTATATCTTCAAAACTGTGATTAATATTATTATAATTGATCAATGATCTGTATACATAACTTGTAAATACCAATTAACAAAGCAAGTCCTATCATAAACATGGTAAAATACAGCCGCAATTGCAAAATGAATGGGGGGCATCTGGAAAATCCCATTGGCGTGTTCTTACACAGACATTAAACACTTGTACCAAGCAATCAAAAAAACGCAGGATGAGAAGCTGCTCTTAAATCCAGGAAGCTGCCTTTAGAATGAAAAAGCTCACCTTTAAGAACAGCAGGCAGCCCATGTCGATGCCAAATATCCCAATTTGGCGTTGGCTTACATCACTTTCTGAGAAGTTATCAGCGCAGAATTGCACTCAATACCTTTTGTGTATATATTAGTGAGGGCAAACAGGAACAGCACAAACACAACTTGGGCACTCATGATTCCAAAATGGCTGATGCTGTTACCAATTTCCATCCAACTTCCTGTGTTCTGAACCTGGTATATGTCACAACAGTCTATGATAATGAGCAACAAAGTGCAAAGTCTTTTTATGTGTTAAGAAGTAACTAGCAATACAAGCAGAGCTTCATTTAATAAAAAAGAAGGGCTATCTGAAGAAAAACAGTGCTCTTACCAGGAAGAAGAAGTGAATGGTCATTACATCGGAAAATAATATAACAAGAAAATAGCATCCCAAACGTGGAAGTCGGTGTAGTTTGGTTATAGCACTGAATACACATCTGCAATTCAGACCAAAACAAGCAATTTAAGAACTACAGTTTTAAAAGATTTGGAATGCTAACTTAGATTAAAAACAAAGAATAATAAGCTTACTATAATTACCAGGTAGGTTATTGATTAAAAAAAAAAAAAAAAA
Organism: Corylus avellana; assembly: GCF_901000735.1. Classification (NCBI taxonomy): domain Eukaryota; kingdom Viridiplantae; phylum Streptophyta; class Magnoliopsida; order Fagales; family Betulaceae; genus Corylus; species Corylus avellana. The sequence continues at coordinate 33,625,496 of NC_081545.1, forward strand.
ACTGCAAGTAAAACTAGTATGATAAATAAGCTAAAGCAATCGAGACTTTTGGCTATCTGGACAGATAATTCGTAAAATGGTTCTCAAAGATTGACGAATTTGTGTAGAATGAATATTATAGTACCCAAAAACAAAATCCTCAATAACGCCAGTGAAGTATCATTTTTCTTTTTGACACGCCATAGCAAATTGAAACTTTTTAAACAGAAGAATTTAGATTATCCAGCTTGTCATTATCTATTGAAGACAAATTTGTAATTCTACTTACATGACAAGCATGAATGGTATAAATAGCTTGAATATAAGTAGGGCTGCCATCAGAAAGGGCTGCATTTAAAAGCAAACCATATCAGCTTAGTAACAGATTTCTGACAAGTGATGGATGTTCTAAGGAAGATCAACCTTTACTTACACTGAAGACAGTAATGAATCGATAGACAGATGAAATCTCAAAACTAGCAATACTTGCAAAATTTCCCGTTCCAAAGAAGGCAATGTTGAATAACACCATCTAAACAAAAGAAAAGCATAAAAGCCATTAGAGACATTTATATGTCAATATCATGACCATTTTAATTATGATACAGATCTAAACAAAATAAATCATTCTATTTCTTTACAATCACAAGATTGTACAAAAAATTAAGGTCAATGTCCTGATATTTACTAAATCAGCTCAAATATAAGCATGTCCTAAATTTCAAGTAGAGACATCAATTAAAAATTTAGCCATCTTAGAAACCAGTAGAAGGGAACACATGCATAGTTGCATAAATTTCTTCCTATCTCCCAAGATCTTTGTCATGAGATTCTTTGTAATTCTAAAAAGTTTTGCTGTTTGAATGAGAGTCACACGATAAGCAAACCATTAAACTCATTTCATGGAAGGATGAATATTAAATCGCCACCAAACATGAAAACTCTGAAAGAAAAAAAAAAAACCCCACAGCTGATATTCTTCCAACATTACTTAGGGACCATATAAAAAAGAACAAATGTTTGAAAAACATCTAGTTAACATAACTATACTAAGACATTCCAAACTAGACATGTTTAATTAAAGGCAAAGTATAATAAGGAAAAAGGAAGTGACTTACAAAGATTAAAGGAATTCTCGCATCAGACAGCTGCAAGCATCTCTCGTCATGTTCAAAAATGACATTTGCGTCTGCATTTTTGGTGGAAGCTGATGATTTTTTATCCTTACTTAAGTATGAAACTGTGTTTTCAAATAGTATCCATGCCATTAGTACAAGAGCAAAAGCACCATAAAAGACAGCTTCATATCTGCACAAGTTTCAATAAAAGGAAAAAAATGAAAAGAAAGATAAAGAATTTGCCTTTTTCAAGAAGCTGTTAAATGAGTACCATGACGCTTACAAATGAGATATACCCAATAGATAGAAGAAGGAACGTGGGTGCAAAACCTAGAAATATAGAAGTAAGCCGGGACAAGAGGCCATTTGCTGAAAATAACGGGAGAACCATCGAAAAACCTATTATAGAAAAACTAACACGTGAATTTAGATAGACATGTAATGTGCACCTGTATATACTTCAAGTAGTGGAAACTCAGCAATGAGTAATATCAAGCAAAAATAGGAATGCAAACATGTAAAGTCAAGGAGCTTCCACAATCAAACAAGAAAGCAAATTAGGTTTTAGGGAAACAAAAAGTGCAGATGAAGAACAAAAAGTCAGACAGACATTTCAGATAATCAAATTAGTACGTTACTGATGATATGTGGCCTGTGATGAGCATGATCATGTCTCATTTCAGAACCGTGAGCCTAATTGACCTACAACTACAAATATGGATCATAGGCCAGATATGATATCTTTCAAAGAAAGTTTCAGAATATGTGGACTAAAACATTACAAAGTTGTATCCCCTATAGCTGGGTTCAACAAAAAATTGTCGTATTCATTATGAACCAGAATATTACCTTACACTATGCCTATAAAGCTCTGTAACACCAATGTTCTTTAATAAAATAAAGCTCTATTCTGTTTTTAAGCAATCACTTGACATGAAACTTCGTGCACTGGCACGAGTGTTTGACTTACGGTAGCAGAGAATCAATTGGTATAACCCCCATCTTTTCTCTGGGCCTGAGACAGGCTTGGAAAATGATTAGAACATTATGCATGACATGGGAGGAGTTATTTTTTTGATAAGTAAACAATTGACATATATAGAAGAATGTTAGAACTTGAAAAGAATAAGACTTAAAATTAAAGTTTGATGTTAGCCTTATGGAAAAGCCTAGATAGCAGAAGTGAACATTAAGCAAAGAGGGAAGTGTCCAAGAGTATACCAGCTATAGACCAATTAATCAACTGGTGTAATGCAAGCAGTTCTTGCTTCTGTGTTCTGTGAGATGTTGATAACGACACCATCACTGAAGATAAACCAACCAAAAGAGCCTATATACAATTTACAAAAGAAGTAATTAGATCTATACAGAAATAAATATAATTAAGCTCCAATCCCAGTAGAAGGTAAATACAAGCTATGAACCTGTAACTGAAAGAGCATGGGAAACTTGGGTTTCTTCACTTCATGTTTAGAGATGCTCCGCCAGTACTTCCCTTCAGCATGCAGATCTAGCCACCTTGCAACTACTCCTATCAAGATAATCATAACTCCACTCACGATTCTGCAGAAGTTATTGTTAACACACAAACATCATGATCATGATCACTCAGATGTAACTAATAAACTCTGAACTCTGATAGCTAATACAATATAATTTATACTTTCTTAGCTGCATGGATTTCGTTAAGTAATCATTTTTAATAGAATTCCTATCTTCATTCTAGACACACAAATCATAAGATGGAAAGCTACATGTTACTGATAGAAAGCAATAATTGAAAATGCAGATCTCAAGTGTGGAGGGCAACCATTTTTTGTAGATTTAAAACAATTGATAGCCCAAACAGTCATGTAGACACGAACATACTAAACTATGGTTCCTCACATATGCAACTTAGATATATGAGATCAACAGATTGATGAGCCTTTTGCTATAAATGGTTTCCTCCTGACAACTCTTATATTGCCTTCACTGATCAATCTAAAAGCATTTTACTTATTAAAAGATGATGCCTGATTTCGAAATTTACATAATTATACTATATAAATTGACTGATCGAGCATTTGCAAAGTGTGAAAACATGTGTGCTTATGTTAATTCAGAAAGAACGGGGGAAATAAAACATGGCAAAGCCATTTTATTACCTATTAATTAAAAACTATAACTAATAAAGTTATGATAGTGTTGATGGTAAAATGAGCGCACAGGCTTGAGAAGACTCGTATGGATGTTCAGGATGTTTAAAAAATGGTTAATCTGTCACAGATTTTGTAGTTACTGGTAGTTTTTGAAGCTTGTTCTGTGTATCTACCTTGTGTGTACAGCTTCCTCAGCCCCTCCCTTTGAAATATTCATCAAAAGGATTAAGGGAAAATCAAGGGTTCCTCTACCAGCTTACCCACATACACATGTCAATTGAAGAAATGCAGTGTACAGTGGGTTTATGTTCGTGCTGTGTACCCTTTAATTTCCTTCTCTCTAAAATTTTTGTCAGCTCCTAAATTTAAAATAGTTTAGAAAAAACTAAAACACACAGAGACAGTCACTCCAATATATCCACAGAATAAGCAGGACCAACTCAAGAAAGTTACTTACACTAATTGATTATTATCGGGAATTTCTGCTGGCATCAAAGTAAACACAGACAAAAACCAACACGCCATGCAAACAAAAATAGGTATGCCAGATCGCCATGGAATTGAGTTAAAAAGATAAAGAGAAGCTGTGGGCCCAATGATCAGGAAGCACCAAGTGTAGAGATTCCTGTCAGTGAAGCTATTCACCTGCACAAGGTACCAGAAAACATCCCTCAGAATGCTAGATTAGTACTTTATCATGGATATAGCAGGATAATAAATAGTACATTTGATATCCATACCAGGAATTCAAGAATGAATACTGATACAGCAGTAGTGGCTAGAAGTTTGATGATGTAATTGAATTTTCTTCCATGTAAGTGCTTCCATAATGCTTTTATGAACCAATATTCACTGATTATTTGTGTCCAGAGAAATACTGTCATTGTAGTATAGGCATGGTAAAGGGGAGGGGAGTGCTCCAGAAACAGTACAATAGAAAGTACTCCCATGAAAAGACATCCACATAGGTATACCTGCCAAGAAGCTGAGATATGTGAGATATGAAATGCATGGTTAGAGAAAGCAAAACAATTTTGTATGAGGTTTAATTTTGTATCCCAGCTTCAACCTGCGCTCTCTTTTTTACCTTTTTGCCTTATATATTTTTTCTTCATTTCCATTCAAATTTTTCTTCATTTCAAATGATCATAATACAGCCTAGAAACGGTTAAGCTTATAGGGACATCACCTTTCCAGTATAATTTCTCTGGCGAACTGCTTGCTCCTTCCTCAACATATTTCCTGGCAGTGAAGTATAAGATTGCAGGATGTGGAGGACAAGATAGATCATCCAACCAACATAACCAAGAGTAATTACAGTCATAAGCATCAGCCAATCATAAGTTTGAAAATAATGAAGCCCTTGAAGCGCCAAGCTTCTGAGATTTTCAGATAGCTTCAGAGCAGCTTCATATTCTCTTACAGAAATTAGGTCCTCAATTTTGACCAACATAGAGGAATAATTGGCCAATGGTTTGAAAGGCTTGAAATGTAATGAATTTGACTGCTTTATATCTAAGTTAGTCAAGAAAACAAACACAAATCAAAAAGCTCATTATCTACCTCCATTCCCTTCTACTATCTCCAAAAGCATAGAAAAAGACTAGATCATGAATAATACTTTAGACATTGTAAGAAGCAGCGTGGTCAAAGTAGTATATTAAATTAAATAAGCAAGAAAATTAGTGCATACAAACAAAATCCGAAATAGAAACACAATGTCTTTATGAGATGACTTCTCTTTTTTTTTTTGATAGGTAAAACGGGGGGTGCAACATGAGGACTTCCCAGGTATGAGATGACTTTTCTTATTCTAATGATATATGAAAAACTTGATTTTCATTAGCACCAAACTAAATTATTATCTGAAAGGAATTCAAGATGTAATGCTCAAAGCATAGAAAAGAAGATACCCATTACATCCACATTACCAGAAATAAAATTAATATAAGAAGGGGATACATGACTTGCGAAGGAACTGGTTAAGAATTTGCTCTGTATTGGCTACCACAGCTTCAACCTCTTCTACCTGGATATTAAAATAAATTAAAACCTATGTCAGTTATCCATCATCAATTCAAGTTGGATTCATTCAAATCATCAACTGGAATTTTTAAGAATAAAAGAATATTTGCTGAAGATTATGGTGAAGTGTAAACTGTTACTTCTCTACCCATTTAAATGAGTACGACAAATTCAATTATAAAATAAACAAATCCATTGACAATAATATGGTAAGATATCTGCCATTCTCTATTAAAATAAAAGAAGTCATTTATCAATGAAAGCTAATTGAACATACCTCAATCAAGTCAATGTAATCAAGGGGTAGACTTCCAACTGAGTTAACTGGACATGGCAAACCAACAAGAGTGGACTGCCATAAAATCCAATGAGGACATCAGATCAATAACTCTGGAGGACAAATCAAAGGATTCAGGATTGGAACAGAGAAATTCAAGAAAAAAATGTACTACCATGAGCGGTGCAATATCAGCTTGATTGACATCAACCCGTTCTATTTCATCAAGGCCCCATTCTTTAGGTGTTGGTGTGTCATGCATATGTTCGTCCACAAAACGAAAACTGCAATGAGAATGGTTGGTGCTGGATATTGGTTTGGGATATTTAATACCAGATCCCCAAGCAACAAGGGGGGTATCAGTGTTTGAAGGATGCCCATCTCCATGGCTTCCTATCAATAAAACCGTAATTGTGTCAGCATCTTCTTTCAATATATCTAGCAAATAAAAAAGCCTGCTCCAAGGGAAACCAAAAGAGAGAACATCCTAATGAAATGGACGCTAAAACAACAGATACAAATCAGATCAAGTTAGTAGGATCCACATTCAAGGCCAAGAAACAGATGCTTTGGATTCTCCAACCATTAATTTAAAATAAATAGTCGGGTGGGGATGAAAACTAGAATATAAGCATGGAGCAATTTAGTGCCATATCTAGTGCTACAAACTTTTAACCAATTAGGCAAAACTTAAGCAAGTATCAGAAGACATAGCATGCTTATATCAAAATCAATAAGTGAATGCGGTGAAACAAACAAATTTTCATTAAAAGAAATTGAAATTTATAGAAGTTCCAACCTTTGTCACTCATTCCATGATCTGCAGTAAATATATATGCTGTACTGTTGTCCTTATAATAGTCTTCCATTAGATGATAAACCCTTTCGGCTATACGGTCAACAACCTTTACATTATTGAGATAGATGGAGGAAAAGGGCCTATGTGCATGACCATTTGAATCACAGCCAAGTAGGTGCAGAAATATAACAAGATTATCCTGTAGAAGCAACTCCTTCAACTTTGAGTCTTCATTGGACTTATTCAAAAGGCTCTGAAATTGATCCAAAGACCACTCATCCAAAAAGGATGCATCTGCATCAACAATTTTGAATTGATAAAGTAATGAATGAAAGTGAGAATAATAATGTGTAAGAATATAAGTATAATTCCTTGAACCTTCTATTAGCTTTGAGATTTTACTTGTTACAACATTAATTAATCAAAAAATTTGTGTTCAAAGATTGTAAGTGAACCAGTTGCAAAGTCTTCAAACTCATGAGGATAGGTATTCCATGTGCTATGTGGCACTGCACCACAAAATATTGGAACGATGTCAGGGCTGCCAAAAGAAATTGTGTGCCGGCTTCGGTTAAATACTGAATCAAACTCAACTGGATTAGCTTTCCATCCTGTGAACATAATGGAGCATCTTAGTTGACAGAATGCGATTTGACTAGAAGAATGATAAAAAATAAAAGATACACAATAGTAACTTCGGCACAAGAAGATGGACAATCCACCTTTTGTAACTGCACTGGGGTCCTCATAGAAACCAGCAATTATAGCAACATGTCCAGGCCTCGACTCTGTTGGAGGGCGTGCATGAGATACTCCCCAGCGACCTTGCTCTTTAATTATGCTTCTTAAAAATGGAGCTCTATAATTTCCTTCAGAATCCGGCTCAAAGAACTTGTCAGCACGCAAACCATCAGCTGCATTAATATGTTTCCCCATTAAACAAAGTTCCAAATTTTACGGCATGTAAAATACTAATAACTTATGGAAATTTCCAATTAACTCCGCCTTAACGAGACCTGAATCAATAAAAATCTATTTTGAAAAAATAAGTCAAGGGTGGCAACCGTTTCCTTGGACATACTAACCGGTTTACACTGCTTATATTACAAAAAAACAAATCTAATAGAGAAATCAGTTTCAGGAGTGTAAATGACCCATGTAAAACGACTCAAAAACCCAAAACTTTATAAACAATTTTGAACAACCTTTGACCCCAAAATGACCAATTAGTAGTTAATAAATTAGTGTAAACTCAAATGGGTCTCTCTCGTAGGTACTATAAACAATACCAACCCGACCCATCTCGTAGCCAATGCCATTTCGTTAGTGAGGTTAGCTACAAACACAAAACCGCAGCAACATTTCACTAAGACAATTCCACAAACATGTAGAGCGCGATTCCACGTAGGACGTACCAACGAGGAGCACGAGGCGCTTGGCAGGAGCCTTGAAGCGAGGCGTGACAGGATTCATGCCGTGGACAATGGGAGTCTTGAAGTAGATGTCGAAAATGCTCATCATGTAAACAGCGTGAAGAATGACTCCTAGAACGACGAGCCATGTCTCTCGCCGCTTCAGCCATTTACTACTTGCGGTGCTCACAGTTGCTTTGCCTCTTTCCACGCTTCTGTTGCCTAAGATCCCATCGCTACCTCCCATGTTTAATGCTCTTCGATTTGCACTGCTATTTTTTTCTATTTTGCTTTTCGTAGTTTGTCAAAAGCAGATACAACGAACTGAGTCTGACCTCCGATGCGAATCGGAGAAAAGTCGCTTCCCAGTACCTGAAAAATAACGAAAAACCGAATTCTACTTCTCTCTCTCTCTTTCTCTGATGGTGGATGGTGGGCCGGTTACTAGGCCCTAGGGTGACCAGATGCGTCACTCTATGGGCCGAGGCACAGAATAAAACCCGGCGCTTTGGGGTTACAATTAAAAAACCAAAAAAGGTTAGTCGTCTTAACAATTTCCTAATCCGTTTAAACGAAAAGAGGATTGTTTTTAGTTCTCGTTAGAGGTTTTAAAACGCGTGGTTTGAAAAAAAATTAAAAATGTAGTTAATAAAATTGTGATTTAAAAAAATAAGTCAAGCGTTTAATAAATTCAATAAAAAGCCTTTAAACCAAAACCATCGAAGTACACACTCGTGTCATTTTGGTTATAGCATAAGAATGTGTAGAACCATCAAGAGTCCAATTTTATTGGTATAATATTGATAACATTTAGAAACATTACACTATTACAGTAAATCCAGCGGGCGGATTAAGTGGGATAACACGATCACAACAATACATTAGACACATTATTATTGTTATCAATACAAATGCTGTGAGCTCAACAACATATCATAGTGAAGAGTGAGGTCAATAGGGACTTCAAGCGAGTTCTTTAAGAACAAAGAATGAAATGGCAACACCCACAAAGGCAATCAACATGGATGGAAACGATTTGAGTGCATTAGAATTGTCAGGGCTCGGGGCAGGGCCGGGAGTGCACACTTGTGCAGAAACAGCTAAGATCGAGCAAGTAAACCAGATGAAAAAAGTGGCAGCAGCCCTTGGGATCGCCATGTTTCGTGTTTATTATGTCTTCTCAAAGTAGCTTTGATGTTTAAGAGTGATTTATAGTATAATATATATATATCATGTCTATGTTATATATCTGCCTTTATATAGGCAGAGGCAGAGCCCCTCGCTCTAGTATTTTTATTGACAGGGAAATCCACCTGTCTCTGCCCGCCAGAAGGTTAAACCTATGAATCTCTTCTTGTCCTTTTGGATACTTTACAAGCATTTAATCCAAATGTAAGCAAACGGAGTAGATGAAAATACCAAAGATTCAAAGAACAAGTACTGGCACCTTCTATTGTTGCTTTGTGATAACAATGATAAATGCTTGCCCATCGTCCAATCCTAAATGACGGGCATTGACAAGACGTTGCCCTCTCATTTATTAATTCATTACGGTCCATTGCCATTGAAATTTCTGCATTTTGTTTTGGTTACACTCCCAATCCCTCTCTGACCCTCACATTATGATATACTTCATCAAGCATTGCAAGTGGGGGCAATTTCTCCCAAGGTGCACCAGGTACTGGAGCCTGCCATGAGTCTTAAAGATTCCAATTAATGCAGGATGACAGCTGACTTGTTCAAAGGGTAGGTTTACTTGTTCAAAGAGTAAGTTTACTAACTCTATACTTCGTCTGTTAAGACAAAATTCCATACAATAGATCTGAGGAAAAATAAGAGATATATTAATATCTGCAATATGAAATGGAAAATTTAGTGGACACACTACAGAACAAGTCCTAGCTTAACCCAATACGCCCAACTAATTGCTTCATGACTCAGTAGAAAGGACACAGGAAAACCATTTATTTTCAGGACACAGTAAGAATAAGAGATATATTCTTACTACACAGACTTAATTAGGTAATAGAAACATCAAGTAATGTAGGCCAATTTCAAGGGCACTTGTATTTGTTGCCGTGAGTGGTCATATCGGTGTAGCACTTGCCACATTTCTCCCTGTTACCAAATGTTCCTGGTGGAACGCACTTGCAGCGGTCACAGCATGTCATGCAAGCTCTCATGCAGACTCTCTTCCTTGAATGTAATTGGCATCTCCGATCACATTGGGGAATGCAATCTGTGCATATCAACAATATTAACACACATTACCAAACAAGAAACACAAAAGGCATGTTCGTAAAAGTTTATGTTGAACTTTCTGTACAAATGAAAAGATATATTTACCCTTCTTTGAAGTCACTGGGGGCAGTGGTGCTGGTGCAGCAGGGGGTGACTTGACAGGGGGCACCGGAGCAGGCGGATTAACTGGAGGCGCCGGAGCAGGTGCCATTGGTGGAGGTGCATAAGTGGGTGCCTTTGGTGCTGGTGGAGGAGTAAGAGCTGGTGCCTTTGGTGGAGGAGTAAGAGCTGGCGACTTTGGTGGAGGAGTAAGAGCTGGCGACTTTGGTGGAGGAGTAAGAGCTGGCGACTTTGGTGGAGGAGTAAGAGCTGGTGCCTTTGGTGGAGGAGTAAGAGCTGGGGCCTTTGGTGCTGGTGGAGGAGTAAGAGCTGGCGACTTTGGTGGAGGAGTAAGAGCTGGCGACTTTGGTGGAGGAGTAAGAGCTGGCGACTTTGGTGGAGGAGTAAGAGCTGGTGCCTTTGGTGGAGGAGTAAGAGCTGGTGCCTTTGGTGCTGGTGGAGGAGTAAGAGCTGGTGCCTTTGGTGGAGGTGCAAAAGTGGGTGCACTTGGGGGAGTAAGAGATGGTGCCTTCACTGGAGCTTTCGCAGGAGCTGGTGCTGGTGGTGGGACTATGACAGAAATAGCCTACACCAAATTGCAAAGTACACATTTATTACCAAGTTAATTTTGGTAAGAAACAGTCACAAATCAATCACAAATCAAACAAGTATGTGGATTGGATCTCGTTATTAGGCTGTCTAAATTCATAGCAGGAGTTGCTAGATCTAAATGCCTCACAGAATGCGACACTTGAGAATTGTATGTAAAATGGCTAACAAAAAACTTCAAAAACGTGTCATCTAATTCTCTAAACTTGAGCTACACTAGTGCTTATCCAAATGTGAAGAAATACTGTGCATCAATAGAAAAGTTTTTTATACTTCTCTCTCCTTTCTTTCTGTTTTTTTATTCATTTTTCTCTTTCAAAGAGAATATGTATTTGAAAAATAAAATAAAATAAATAGATAATCTAATGTACAGTGAATTTGAAAAGTCATTAACTGAAATATAAAATGTGATTAGCTATTTTAAATAACAAAATATATATATATATATAGAGCCTCCAGAGTGAATTCTCTGAGCTGCGTTGAGCAAATAAGCAGCAGCCTCTTTCTCTTAGGCTCCCCAAATGGAGTTCTTATGTAAAACGAGATATAGCTAAAAGGTAACAAGAAGCAAGCAGGAATATAAACTTAGGGTACCCAAATAAGCATATAGAGAACCTATTAAACCAAAAACTAATAAAGAGAAAATAAGGACAAAAAGAGAAATGATAAAAAAAGAAAATTAGTACAAATTGTCTTGACAATACCTTTGAGTTGAGTTCCTGTTCATTAGATGAAACCTACAAAAAAAGAGACAAGGATGTCTACAGATTAAGACAGCAAATAGACAGATTGAGTCAGTGTGTGTGTGGGAGGGAGAGAGAGAGAGAAGCATACTCTTGTGGACACTGCAAGAAGAGTGGTGAGGAGAAAGAGCAAAGCTTTGAAAGCCATCATAATAGAAGAGAACCAGAAAGAAGCCAAGAGAATATGAAAAGGTAGTCAGTACTCAATGTTGGTTCAAGGCAGAAGAAGCAACTGTGGTATAAATAGGGCTCAAAGCGTTGAAAGAGAAATATCTACAAGCTGCCAAGCTGGCTTCCGATTATTCAATCAAACTGTGCATGCCAGCTTCACCAGATCACTGTGACACAAGTTATGGCTTCATGTCAGAAAGTTTATATGTGATATATATATTTTTTTTTCTTTTTTTGTGGAAATTGCTGTCCAGAAGGTCTGGCGAAGTTAAGCGCTTGACCCACGTGCCCCAAGGACTGTGTCTGCTAAAGTAGCATATCTATCTATATCTCACCAGGGTTTTGTGAATTAATTTATTAACCAGAACACGAGGTCTGTCTTTTGAGACTTGGAACCAAAGCTACGTCTCATACTCATAGATTACAGACTAATATGTTAATGCTCTGACCTTCCTTCCCGTGTAGGTGGATTGCCTGCTTCAAGTAATCCAGATTATAACTCCTCGCTACATTTGGTAACATAATATCATTGACCATATCCAGAGCTTCTGGTACGAGCCATTTAGACCAATGCATTAGGGGTAGGCACATGTGAATGATCCTTGGCTGACACCTCACTAGATATTGTACAAATGGAGTTCAAAGTAGGAATAAGGAGTGTTATTCTAATTTTTTTTTTTTTTAAAAAAAGTTAGTTCTCAAAATGATGTGTCACCATCTTATAAGATTTATTATTTTGAAAAGTGAGTCACCAACTCATGAGATGGTGACACATCATTTGAGAACTAATTTTTGAAAAGAAAATTTCAGATATTTAGCATTTCTCAAATTGGAATACCCAATGGATAATGTTTTTAGGTAACTGTACCAAAAATCTAACTGATCTCAATTAGGATTTGCAACTTAAAAGAATACGATAGAAATGTCGAGTTTAAATTGTGTTGAAAAATGTTAATCAAACTCAATAGACCCAAAAGGCAAATGTACTAACAATAAGCACTCTTACTTGGATTTAAGCACGTGGCTATCCAGTTGTTTCCTCTCAAGAACAAACGAATCTAAATCTCCAAATACAATTATATTTTTAACAAATCTCTAGAAACCCTATGAATATTACAACTGGCCAACAGTCATACCAAAAGGTGTTTTCACGAGTTCCGTCGAAGGTATCCAATGCGCAGGCAAATTAAGTACCCCCACCCCCACCCCACCCCACCCCACCGATACCTTTTTTGTTTTTTGTTTTTTAACTCCAAGTAGCAAATAATCTTAGTAAATCTGAATGGGGCCCCTAGGCCCTAACTGACATGTTGCATGTGATTTTCGCTTGGTGTCAGGTCTTGAAGTTTTTGTACAAATTACGCGTAATTGATTTACCCATAAAAACCAAAAGTGAGTGTCAAATGGAAGCGCAAATGATTGGTTTATGCAAATATATGTACATAACGAAGCATGGAGGAGCTAATATGCAGGGCTAAAAATTTCAGTCCCCATTAATTCTTTGCGTCTGAAATTTTTCTGGTCATATAGCTGTTCCGTGCATGCATCCTGGAGGCACCGTGCAGCTGCAGTAGCAGGGGTTGTGCATGAATTGAGTGCTGGGCTAATTTGGCCCACCTATTAACATACAATGATACAAACTAGTACTATGAACATTATTGTTGTCTCTGTCCGTGTGCCAGGATATCTGTATTTGTGTTTATTGGGATTAGGTAATGTCATGCTAGTATATGGGAATCTGGAGTAATTGTTATCCAGAGAGATTAGAGACTGGAAACAAGTTCAATTCTGCCTCCTCAGATAGCCGATTAGGTGCTTTACAGCGAGATATTTTAAAATTTTTGATTAAAAATAAATAAATAAAGTTGTTGAATGCCGAATGGCTTCCACAAAAACAGAGCCGCATAAGGCCCTAAATGCAGGGACACATCAAGAGGTGACTGCCATCTCTTCCGCGAAACAGCCCAAACCTTGAGCCCAGAGCCTCAGCCTTGCACTGTAAATTCAATGCAGTTTCTGAATTTGGGGTATGCTATAGGATAGGACAAGGTTATCCAGCAGTTTTTAGACAAATCTCAATCTAAAGTTACTTATGGCTATATTTAAAGCTTGGATTGTCAGCTTAAAGCTTGACAAGCTGGTACCTGTGCTGTCTATGTGAGTTTCTCGAGGTGGACCTATTTATCAATTACAAAAGGATTGAGGTATCGACTGTGCCTAAATTAGATTACAACTGGCCTGCAATCATCTCTCAGTTTTGCCCTAAAATCACCCCTTGGTATAAAGGTATCGACTGTGCACGATTTACATGTTACCATCAGCTTGTCAAGATATAACCTGCCATTTTTCATTCAATCTGTTAGCTAAGGTTTGGGTTACATTTTCATACAAAGACTTAGTTCTATGCTTAAATTTATTTATTCTTGCTTTCTATTTACATAACCCCATATAAATTCATGCACTAGTATGGGCCATTTCATAGATTACTAAGTGTGTCTTACAAGCATGAGAGCTCAAGAGAATAAGAGGCAAATATGATAGTTACTTGACCTTGTTTCTACAATGGAAGTCAGTTTTCTGAAGAAAATTTTTTATCTTTAGAATTCTACTGATGCACCTGCTTCCTAATTGCTAGACAAACAATGTGCGAAAAAGGTCACCTGATTTCTCTCAAGATAGGACCTCAACAAATCTCTGAAACAAGCTTTGCTGTCATGATCTGAAATCAACTTGTTTATGGAGCCAGCTGTTCAGCCATCAAGGACCTGTTTGCAATTGAAACACCAGGGCCTAAGACAACTGTTTTTGCTTTTCTTCATTTTCCCCACCTCTACTACACAAGCAATTCATCCTAAGATAAACCATGGTCTCACTTGGTACGCACATGGCTCGCTGCACTGAAAATGGAACCCTGAAAACATGATGGCCAGTAACAAACCAAAAAACTTCCATGATTCATCTTTATTACCTAGAAAACATCACAATCACTGCATAACAAAATTCACTAACTCGAATATTGAAAATGATCTTGGTCAAGTGATACCATTTAACATCTTTTGAGAAATAAAATGATTTCACCAGCAGCACCATCTAAGAACTAACAATAATCAGTTCAGTACAGTTCTGATCAGATGCCTACATACCAAGATTCTCAGGAAATAGTGCTCAAGAATAAATTGCTCCTTTATGAGTTTTGTAATTTTTTTTTTTTTTGTCCTTTTTACAAAATCCGCAAATAAGTTCTAGGCAAGGAAACCCTCTTCATCTTCAAAACTCAAATTCAAAGTTTGCAGCTTGAAGCCTGAACCTTGTATGGTCTCAACCAAACCGGAAGCCACTGCTGTAGCTTGTACTGTTGTTTGTTTTGTCAACTAAACATGAGAACAAGAAAAAAAAAAAAAATCATTATCTATCAATGTCTCTTTCTGAAGAATGAAAGGAAATTTTGATCAAGAACATTGAGATGAAATAGCGAATGAAATGTATCACAAGTATGGAAAACCATTCTCAATCAACGAACCCTGAACTTCTAGGGAGCCCATCAGAATTAATAGAAGCTGATCTACGGGATTAAATTTAAAATTTGACAATTTTGGAATTTAAGCAACTAGTGCATACACACCTGAACACTCGCAATACCCTCAACAACTTGAACCTTTAAATTAGTAATACCCTCTGTTTCCTACAAAAGAAAAGATTTAAGAGCAATGGTGGGAATCAACATGTGAATAACAATTTACCAATATATTGCAATTTATCTACAGTATATCCATAGGAGAAAGATGGTAATTCCAAAAAAATACGGCCCCAGCTACCCAAACAACACCAAGTAAAAATTCAGCGCCTAAAAAGAGAGAGAGAAAGAAATAAACTTCTACTCAACACTAGCTAGAAAATTAAAAAAATCACAACGGATATTGACCATATAGTTCTCTACGCCATAGGCCCCCTTACCTTTTGCCCCTTTGATCTTGATCGTCCCATTTCAATAAGATACTATATTTAATTTCCCCATTTATGATATCTATATTTTGGACTAAACATCAGCTACCGAATTTGTCTGGACTATGTTGAATTAAAAGCTACAGGCACATTAAATCCCATCACAATCGACTTTTTACCTAAATTTGAAGCAGCTGAGGTTTGAGCTTAAATGCAAAAAAATAATAATAAATGTTAGGTTACATTTCAAAGTCCAACTTGCATTATCTCGAAACAATTGAGCTAGATACAAACTGAATTGGACCAATCACCTGCTTGTCCTCTCTTTAACACTGCGATTCTCATCTCTTACCAAATGATTTTGTTGAATTGCATAAAATTGATAAAACAAAAGACTTGATTCTTCCAATACCATGACACAACAATATTTGTTGGAGTATACACGTATCAGGGTGAACTATTAAACCTCACATCGAGTAATAGTCACAAATTAAGTGGTTGATATGGCATAACAAAGCACAAATCTATGGGGCCTAAACTTTTGGGTTAAGTTGGTGTCCAATATGTTATATCAAGTCTCATTAGGACTTAGGAGGCTCTCCACGTTTTATCACCCTAACAGCCTAACAAGTATCAAAGCTAATGATTCCACAGAATAGTGTCGAAAACAATGGCTGTGCTAATGTGGTAAACTCAGGTTTTTGGATCGGGTGCAATTAGCTGCCCATACGAGAGGGCAGGTAGATCCTGCACCTACCCGGACAGGTGCAGGCCCACCTTCCCTCTCACATTAGCTGCCCTGGCCCCGGGCAACTACTACTTAGTTGCCTGAGAACCGGTCCAATAACTCCCATGGGGTGTTTGATTTTTTTAGCCGTCACAACAATATCATCTCCGTCAATGGAACTCAAAATGACATTGCAACACATACCAAAGAGTTACTTAAAATAAGAGAACATATGGGTTTACCTCCAAGGCTTTGGTCACATTAGGAATACCTGCTTCGTTCATTGTTCCCTCTGCCTTCAAATAAAAAAAAAAAAAAAAACATAAAAGGCAGACCATTAGTTGTTTTACTATAAACCAATTCCAAAGGAAGGCCTTCTCATATAAATGGAGGTAGAATAAGAAACTGGACTAATGAAACAAGTGCTTAGGTGATTCCAGAATTTATCAAATGGCCCCAAAAAAATGAAAATTTTTTTTTTTGCGCCACTTAACTTGCCTAATTGCCACATTAGACACATAAATAAATACAATTACCTGAAAGAACATGGTAAGAATGTCAGAGGGCGAAACGGGCACCGAAACGGGCTGTTGCTCCGACGAAGAAGACGACGATGTTTCTTCTTCTTGTACTGCTTCTTGTTCCTCTGGAATTATCGGGGTTTCTTCTTCCACTGACCGCGCCACGATTCTCAGAAGCTGCTCCTTCTTCTTATTCTCGTTCACTTCGAGCGTGAAATGGTTGAAGGAGTTCGAAATGCCATGGGTACGGAGGTGGAGGTTTCGAAACGGGAAACTCAGAGAAGGACCGGGAACAGATGTACGGTGATTAGGAGGGATGCGAATTAAGGGAGCCGAGCATGTGATTGTTGCCATTTTTGTTCCCTGACCTCTGAGCTCTGTATGCGAGTGAGCGAGAGAGAGAGGGGTTTTAGCTTTGAAGTGGTGCTTCGCTCCCTATCCAAATCCAAATCCACATCAGCGTTCTTTTTACTCTTTCAGTATTCAGAAACTATCAGAGCCGTCAGATTTCTCTTCTTTGTCATCATCGGATTTCTTCGTGAAGATCGGGGGCCCAACAATTTGGTGGGCTTTTGGCTCTGTTTTGTTGGACCGTATTATTCAACTTGGGATAATATGAAGCCAGTCTTTTAGATCCTGGTGCAACTCCGTCGACCCGCGTACCGCGTAGAGAAAGGCTGTGAACTTCAATACCCCGAATAATAGCCTTGGGTGCAAAATTCCCCCACAACTCTCTCTCTCCCTCTAGAGTGTAATTGTATTATTTGGCAACGCTTATCAAATCATTTTTAAAAAAAGTTGGTTCCCAAATTAACCTATGAATTGGTGACACATTTTACAAATAATAAATCTTATGAAATAGTAACACATGATTTGGAAACTAACTTTTGAAATATATATATATATATATATATATAACGTTTCTCTCAATCTAGACCCCACAGTTTAGCTCATATTTCACTTGTTAAACCTCATTTGTCAAAGAAGAATTTGAGCGCACAAGCAAAGGAAAGTATCCGAATATTAATTTAGAGCTTAAACTTTTGGACAACCCGTGATTTATCAATCCGTCCATTTGATATTGCTTTGGGTTTGGATTTGGCGTGGCATTGGGAATTAGAATGCCCAATCGATGCCAATTCCAGACAGCCGAAGGCAGCCCTAAGAATTTATGGGCTAAATTAGCAGACCAAGACATTTCCTTGGGCTTTGATGTGTTTCATCAAAACATTAACCTTGTAATGGAGAATTGAACACATACATTTGCAGACTTCAAAACCAGTGCTCTTGCCAATATAACTCTAAAATTTAATCTGGCAAGGACAACAGCTAGACTAAAAGCTTGAATATAAAACATTGTAACTACATTTTGGCCCCAAGGATAGTATGTCCAAGCAAGTCAGTGAACAATGTTTTGGTCAACCAAGAAATAGTTGCAGCTACTACCTATAACATTTGAGCTACTTCTTCCTGCAATCCTCTACAACTTGTCCATCTGCATGAGCATAAGAGTCAGTGACTTTTGCTGAAACAAATATATAAAATACCACAAAACAAGAAAGCATTAAAATTTCAGTAGAGTGCAAAAGGCCCTCACCCTTGAGATGTACAGCTAGGTTTGCTTGAGCATCAGCTTCAGAGTTTAATTCCTTGAAAATGAACAAGAACCTTATTTGGATTTGGCAAAAGTTCTTATAGTAAACAAGAATGATGTTTACAAACAACCGTATTCAAGAATCAAAACAATAAGAGTTGCTTCAATACAAACAGCGTACCCATTGATACAATGCTAGCATGACTATGGCTTGCCACTGCTTATGTTAAAGAAGTCTACTATCAAAAACAAAAACAAATCTAATGGCTCACCAAATAGTGTTTAATATGTCCTCAGGTACCATATAGCATAAGGGTGATGTGCATGAGTAGATTACCAAACAAAAACTAACACTCTTGTCCCCCCAATAGATGATATTTCATGTTTGGGCTATCCCAAAATAAATGAAAGTTTTTTTAAAATGAAAGCATTTATCCATCTAACTTTCATATTATCCTTAAATTTGAACCATCTTTTTTTAAAAAAAAAAATAAAAAATTAGTCCACCCTTTTCCAAAATGTAACCCATTTTCCTTGGTCCTATCTATGGGCATTTTAATAGTGTTTGTTTCATTAGAATGTGTATCATTTGTAAATTTTCATTTTTTGTGGAGCAGCGGGAGTAATAGCTTTCTAAAAAATATCATATAGATAGTGCAGAATTTTAAGGAAACAAGTAATCATTTTGCATGTACCCTAACAATATGATTGATCTGGAATGACACAAACTTATCCTTGAGCTCCTTGGCCTCTTTACACAAGTCAGCCATATTCTGGTTTTTGGTTTTCCAAAGTCCCTGAATCTGTAAATGAGGAGGTCTCATAAAAATGAATATTAAACAATCGACATATCAAAAGACAGAATAGAAACAAGGAAAGCCATTGGGTGAAACGTAAAGCAATGAAGTAAAACATGTAATTTGCTATCAGAACCTCTAAGGCTATACAGTAGCCTTGATATCATGGAAGCATCCACACTATGACCAATCCCACAGCTCTTGAAAACCTCAGGTATCACATCAGAATAGTGCAGACTAGGTAGACCAATGGATTAAAATAAGATAAATACAACAACAATCATGTCACATTACTACCCTTGATATGTATCTTCCTTATATTCAGTATATGCACATTAAATGCATTATATGGAAATTGTACATTCATATACAGGCAACAGTTTTATTCAAGCCCAATATGAAGCAATGGACTTCTCACGAGGATGTAAATGATAAAATGAAAAGGAAGTAACGAAGTCACGTATAAAGTACATCAAAGGCATATAAAGGCACCAATAAGTTGTAAATCAGAGTTGGGTATTTGGGTGTGGTGCCATCAGGGGACTGGATGGTAGTAGCATTTCTTCTTGTATGATTCCTGATTTGAACTGCTTCTTCACCTTTTGTTTTGTAATGCCGCCCCCCCCCCTCTTTTTTTTTTGTAATCACTATCTGCCTTCATTTTTACATGCTCTCTCTCTCTCTCTCCTTCTAATGGCAACATGTTCAAAATTGTAGATATAAGATATGTAGATAAAAGATGAAGAATATTAAAAAAGAAAAAGAAAAAAAAGAAGAAGACAAACCTGCATACAAACAAGTTTAGAGTCTCCCCGGACGCGAATGTGTTTATATCCTTTCTTAAGGGCATGCTTCAAACCTAAAATTACAGCTCGATATTCAGCAACATTATTTGTTGCAATGCCCACCCCTTCACTCAATCGGCAGACCTACCAAGCCTCGAGGTTAGAAAGAGCTACATTTTGCAAAAGGACACAGAAACTTAAAACCAACAGATATTTTTCAGTTAACTGCATACCATACTTCCATCTTCAGCACACAGCACAGCTCCTGCACCAGCTTGTCCAGGATTTCCTTTTGAAGCACCATCAAACTCCAGAGAACAGGAACTCTGAGCATAAAGATGGACGAGGCATATTATGGCACTGTTAGTTCACAGATAGTTCATTCAGCTCTATGCATTTTGGCTTGACAAAAGCCACAAGCCAACATAAATAAATATCAAGTTCATAAGCAGTGGAGCATTTATTCCATGCAGACACCTTGCTCATCTTTTCTTGGCATGTGTCTAGACACCAATTTGGACACTAATAAAGTGCAATCACTTCATTTTACTTCAATAAAGTGCTGAACAACAAGATTACTTATTTTTAAAAATGGGTAAATTACACTTGGCCTCCTCAAACTACTACTGCAACTACACCCTCCCCCCCAGCATAACAGAGACTTTGCTTCAGTTTTTTTTAATCATTATTTACTAGTACATTTTGGTAGTTTATAGGTCCGAGTTGCAATGAGTCATAATTTGAAAGTACAAGTGTAATTATCAAAAAAGAAAAAGAAAAAAGGGGGAATGGTAAGTGCAATTGGATTGGTAATTTGAGAGGGCGAAGTGCAATTTAAACAAAACCTTGTACTTCCATTACATATTTGTAACCACTAGAATGAAAGGAATACGCTCAAAGAACTAATGGAATGGATACAAAATTAACACATGTTATATGAATGCAAGTGAATTCACGGACATGGATACTTTTGAGATTAAATACACAATCACGTATGCACATAAATAATTAAATAGTAGTATTGGTTGTGGTCTTAGTACATGAGCAGTAGATATCAGGTCAGCAGCTTACACAACTGGAAGAAATTGTATGACTTTCATTGCAACTATCTGATTTGAAATGTTTCTTCTGAGGATTTGTCAAAAGAGAAGTTGATCCAGCCACCTGTGGAACAAAATCATACAAAGTGATTACTAACTACCACAACATAATCAAGTCATTCCATATTCTCTCAAAGATGCTATATGCAAAATAATAGCTTATAACAGTGCAATTTTATTATGGGGTATGCTATAATCTATGCGCCAATTTCTTTTAGTTCCAAAATTGTCTCTGATCAACTCTTATAAAAAAAAAAATTATAAAAAAAAAAAACTATGTCTTGGATAAACCAACTTTCTCCTATATAAACCATAGGTAATGTCTTTTAACTTACAATGTTATGTGAATGAAGAACTTCTTGTGATCTCTTTGGAGGAGAATCCTTGTTAGCTGCTTTTAGTTTAGAAGAAGCTGGTTGCTGAAAGAAAAATAATATGATCAATCATACAATCAATAACTGAAGAGAAATTTCTCTATAATATCAAAAAGCTGATTTTGTTAACCACTTTTATTCTACACCATGGCAGAAAGGAATTAGAAGAGTTCTGATAACATGATACACAGACACCCAAGTGGTTCAATGTTTTTTCCTTTCCTTATGCCCGCATGTCCCAGGGGCCTGGGGTATTACAGTTCCATATCAAACAAGAAAACAATACAATGGTCAACACTTCAAATTGGCCCTACAAGAAAATCAATAAAACATCATTTAATGTTGTTCCTTTGGCCAAAGACTATAATGTCTATAAATAGTTCAGAAACACAGTTTGTCGCAATGTAGAAGAACACTCAAAATTTTGATAAAAATGAGTGCATCTCCACAAAATTTCAAGCCAACAACATCAAGCCGTTTGACACTCATGAAGTGGACTTCAACCAGCAGAAGAGCCTTGGCAGACGCAGACCTACTAGTAAAAGAGACCAAAGAAAAAAAAAAAAAAAACCATAAATAATATTCTGAAACATTAAGGTGCTAAGTCAACAAACCTGATAAGGGCAAGCAACAAGTTCGCCTAACAGATCTTCTCTCACATCAACAGCACTGATAGAATAAGTAGCATTTTTAAGCCCATGTGAGGCAAAGTACTCCTCAGCCTCCTTAGGCAAACAATATCCTTTATACACACTTATTGAAGGATTGCACACCTATAAAGGAAAAGAAAGCTTATTTTCAAAGTCTGCAGCAACACAAATATGTGAGAATAAGGATTGTTTCATGCATCACTCTTAATGTTTTTTCCAATAGCTCAACCCGTCAAAAGAAGGAAATATCAAACTAAGTGACAATGAACTAGCTACAACAATGTTGTTATTGACAAAAACTGATATAACCATCCACAAAACACAGAATGGCTTTCAGTCATTCTTTATACCAAGGGTACAACCCAAAAGTCTCATAGCTGAGAAGTGAGAATCGCCTTACACAACCCAGCCTAGAGTTGAATTAACTTATTGAAACTTTATAACATAAACCATACTTGACCTGAAAATACAAAGAGAAACAGATGGGCGCTAGTACCAACCAGTGCAAACTAACCGTAATCTAACCCTTTTGAACAAGCAACCTAATTTACAGAATGACAGTTAAACAATGAAGCAAACGCATGCAAGAAGCCTCAGTGTTAAACACAATGCAGACCACAACCAAGCAATGTAACAAATAAAACCCTTTCGGGAATCCATAGCAACAAACTGTAAATTTATTCAAACAAATAAAACCCAGAAGACCAAATTCAACTGGGCACGTACAAAGCTGACAAAAAGATAAGAAAAACCTAGAAAGAAATTGACGCATCATACAGATTACAGAGCTGCTTCAAACAAAGATAAACTGAAAAGGAATTAGATCATAAGGTTGAAAAAGATTACGGAAGATCCAGCTTGATCTTGGCAATCCCTCAAACTCTTGTAAATGCCAATGATATCCCCCTTCCGTACAACGTAAAACGCGTCCTTCTCTTCCTCCATTTGTTGTCCGACTGACCAAAATCTTCACTGCAAAACGCAGAAGTAGCACCAAATATGAAGAAACCCCAATAAACACATAAAATTTAAATTTAGACAAACATTTTTATTTTCAATGATCCTTAGCTATATTCATGATGATCAATCAAGGTCACGAGAAAAAAACCCTGAATTTTTTAAGAACGAAACACGGAAGCTAGAGCGAGATTACAATCAGGGCAAAAGAAATTTAGTCGAAAATCAGCTCCGTACCTTAGCAGATAAAGGTCGTGTTTTCTAATAAGAGACAGACAGAGAGGGGTCGTCACTGGTCGATTTTTGAAGTGTGGTATGGCAGACTCAGAGAGATGGCGAGGATGGTGAAGAAATGGTTTCTGGGCTTTGGCGGGAAAGCGAAGAGGCAAAAGCATGGTTCATGGGCCACTCACTCCAGAGTCCAGAGTCCATATGTTAAACTAGCCGGTTAGGTTGTGTCAACCATTTACTATGGTCAACCATTACAGGATTCGGATTCATTAGTGTGACCTAATATAGATTTTTAATTATCACATTATTATGTGTATGCACTATAATTAGTATTTGATGAAATATCAATCATTTATTCGATTTGGATTCAATTTCAATTGAAACTGAGCTCGTTGAGATTAGAACTTGTGTCTCGTATGTTGGGATTAAGATATGTCCCATAACATATGAAACACATGTTTCAATCTAGCAGAACAATTCTCAACTTCGAAAATGATCGGCAAGAAAAAGAATTAATAGAGAAAATTGGGGTAGAAGAGAGAAGGGGAATAAAATCAAAAAACCCATATGAATAGAATGTGAAAATTAACCAAATCCACATAGCAAGAAATAATTAAGCAAAGAACGAACTGATTCTTTTTTTCTTTTGGGGGGTGAGGGACACCCAGGAAAAGCCCATAGGCCACAGCATTCCTTGATAGACATTTATACAAGGAACAAAAGATTAAATCCATCCCGCAGCAGCAGTCCTACATACATGTAAAAAAAATAAACAGATACACTATCCCACACCATTTGGCTGCAGGAACAGTCCTTCCAACTTTCTCCAATGGTTGCATCCTTTTACACAAATCTTCGTGTCTCCATAAGGTCTGCAGGTCACTGAAGTGCTTTTGGGTAAACTACGACATACATAATGTATACATTGTCATCCTGTAAGAATCCTGTTAACATTTACTAGCGAAGAAAGAAGCCATGATAACCATGATATGTGAGGAAGTCGATACAAATTAGCCTGTCAAGAAACTTCACTATAGTCTCACACAACCACAGAATGCACGACCATTGAGAAGATTATAGCAGCAACTGCTAGAAACATTCTTGCAACAGAAGATTCTATCTCAACATTGTGGTATTCCCAGTCTCCATCAAAGATCTCTGTTAGCAGACACTACCTTCAGTAACATGGCGAGATCATATGATTTGAAGTCTTTACCATAACACAGACTCAGATCCAGGGGTGTTCTTCCATCCTGAAAGCAGTAAAACCCACCAAGTTAATTGCACCTTCACTGAAAGCAAACAAGAAAAACTCTTTGCTTATCAATTTTCATGCATCACCAAAAATTAGCTTTATACGAGAAAAAGTAGATGAAAGTATCATAAACTAACTAAGCATGACAATGCAATAGAAAAGAATAGGAAACAGAGACATGCAGAACTTGCACGTGTGATTACATAGTTAACTTCTTCTTTTTTCTATTTGCCAAAATTTAATCACAAAACTCCCATGAACAGATATGACTAGACTCTCTGATATCAGTCAATGAAAACCTGAA
>NC_081545.1:33650446-33675399 GCF_901000735.1 Corylus avellana
TGAAAGCATTTATCCATCTAACTTTCATATTATCCTTAAATTTGAACCATCTTTTTAAAAATAAAAATAAAAATTAGTCCACCCTTTTCCAAAATTTAACCCGTTTTCCTGGGTCCTATCTAAGGGCATTTTAATAGTGTTTGTTTCATTAGAATGTGTATCATTTGTAAATTTTCTTTTTTGGTGGAGCAGCGGGAGTAATAGCTTTCTAAAAGATATCATATAGATAGTGCAGAATTTTAAGGAAACAAGTAATCATTTTGCATGTACCCTAACAATATGATTGATCTGGAATGACACAAACTTATCCTTGAGCTCCTTGGCCTCTTTACACAAGTCAGCCATATTCTGGTTTTTGGTTTTCCAAAGTCCCTGAATCTGTAAATAAGGAGGTCTCGTAAAAATGAATATTAAACAATCAACATATCAAAAGACAGAATAGAAACAAGGAAAGCCAGTGGGTGAGAGGTAAAGCAATGAAGTAAAACATGTAATTTGCTATCAGAACATCTAAGGCTATACAGTAGCCTTGGTATCATGGAAGCATCCACACAATGACCAATCCCACAGCTCTTGAAAACCTCTGATATCACATCAGAATAGTGTAGACTAGGTAGACCAATGGATTAAAATAAGATAAATACAACAACAATCACGTCACATTACTACCCTTGAGATGTATCTTCCTTATATTCAGTATATGCACATTAAATGCATTATATGGAAATTGTACATTCATATACAGGCAGCAGTTTTATTCAAGCCCAATATGAAGTGATGGACTTCTCACGAGGATGTAAATGATAAAATGAAAAGGAAGTAACGAAGTCACCCATAAAGTACACCAAAGGCATATAAAGGCACCAATAAGTTGTAAATAAGAGTTGGGTATTTGGGTGTGGTGCCACCAGGGGACTGGATGGTAGTAGCATTTCTTGTTATATGATTCCTGATTTGAACTGCTTCTTCACCTTTTGTTTTGTAATGCCGCCCCCCCCCCTCTTTTTTTTTTGTAATCACTATCTGCCTTCATTTTTACATGCTCTCTCTCTCTCTCTCCTTCTAATGGCAACATGTTCAAAATTGTAGATATAAGATATGTAGATAAAAGATGAAGAATATTAAAAAAGAAAAAGAAAAAAAAGAAGAAGACAAACCTGCATACAAACAAGTTTAGAGTCTCCCCGGACGCGAATGTGTTTATATCCTTTCTTAAGGGCATGCTTCAAACCTAAAATTACAGCTCGATATTCAGCAACATTATTTGTTGCAATGCCCACCCCTTCACTCAATCGGCAGACCTACCAAGCCTCGAGGTTAGAAAGAGCTACATTTCGCAAAAGGACACAGAAACCTAAAACCAACAGATATTTTTCAGTTAACTGCATACCATACTTCCATCTTCAGCACACAGCACAGCTCCTGCACCAGCTTGTCCAGGATTTCCTTTTGAAGCACCATCAAACTCCAGAGAACAGGAACTCTGAGCATAAAGATGGACGAGGCATATTATGGCACTGTTAGTTCACAGATAGTTCATTCAGCTCTATGCATTTTGGCTTGACAAAAGCCACAAGCCAACATAAATAAATATCAAGTTCATAAGCAGTGGAGCATTTATTCCATGCAGACACCTTGCTCATCTTTTCTTGGCATGTGTCTAGACACCAATTTGGACACTAATAAAGTGCAATCACTTCATTTTACTTCAATAAAGTGCTGAACAACAAGATTACTTATTTTTAAAAATGGGTAAATTACACTTGGCCTCCTCAAACTACTACTGCAACTACACCCTCCCCCCCAGCATAACAGAGACTTTGCTTCAGTTTTTTTTAATCATTATTTACTAGTACATTTTGGTAGTTTATAGGTCCGAGTTGCAATGAGTCATAATTTGAAAGTACAAGTGTAATTATCAAAAAAGAAAAAGAAAAAAGGGGGAATGGTAAGTGCAATTGGATTGGTAATTTGAGAGGGCGAAGTGCAATTTAAACAAAACCTTGTACTTCCATTACATATTTGTAACCACTAGAATGAAAGGAATACGCTCAAAGAACTAATGGAATGGATACAAAATTAACACATGTTATATGAATGCAAGTGAATTCACGGGCATGGATACTTTTGAGATTAAATGCACAATCATGTATGCACATAAATAATTAAATAGTAGTATTGGTTGTGGTCTTAGTACATGAGCAGTAGATATCAGGTCAGCAGCTTACACAACTGGAAGAAATTGTATGACTTTCATTGCAACTATCTGATTTGAAATGTTTCTTCTGAGGATTTGTCAAAAGAGAAGTTGATCCAGCCACCTGTGGAACAAAATCATACAAAGTGATTACTAACTACCACAACATAATCAAGTCATTCCATATTCTCTCAAAGATGCTATATGCAAAATAATAGCTTATAACAGTGCAATTTTATTATGGGGTATGCTATAATCTATGCGCCAATTTCTTTTAGTTCCAAAATTGTCTCTGATCAACTCTTATAAAAAAAAAAATTATAAAAAAAAAAAACTATGTCTTGGATAAACCAA
This sequence comes from Corylus avellana, assembly GCF_901000735.1. NCBI lineage: Eukaryota > Viridiplantae > Streptophyta > Magnoliopsida > Fagales > Betulaceae > Corylus > Corylus avellana. Next base: position 33,652,998 of record NC_081545.1, read on the forward strand.
CTTTCTCCTATATAAACCATAGGTAATGTCTTTTAACTTACAATGTTATGTGAATGAAGAACTTCTTGTGATCTCTTTGGAGGAGAATCCTTGTTAGCTGCTTTTAGTTTAGAAGAAGCTGGTTGCTGAAAGAAAAATAATATGATCAATCATACAATCAATAACTGAAGAGAAATTTCTCTATAATATCAAAAAGCTGATTTTGTTAACCACTTTTATTCTACACCATGGCAGAAAGAAATTAGAAGAGTTCTGATAACATGATACACAGACACCCAAGTGGTTCAATGTTTTTTCCTTTCCTTATGCCCGCATGTCCCAGGGGCCTGGGGTATTACAGTTCCATATCAAACAAGAAAACAATACAATGGTCAACACTTCAAATTGGCCCTACAAGAAAATCAATAAAACATCATTTAATGTTGTTCCTTTGGCCAAAGACTATAATGTCTATAAATAGTTCAGAAACACAGTTTGTCGCAATGTAGAAGAACACTCAAAATTTTGATAAAAATGAGTGCATCTCCACAAAATTTCAAGCCAACAACATCAAGCCGTTTGACACTCATGAAGTGGACTTCAACCAGCAGAAGAGCCTTGGCAGACGCAGACCTACTAGTAAAAGAGACCAAAGAAAAAAAAAAAAAAAACCATAAATAATATTCTGAAACATTAAGGTGCTAAGTCAACAAACCTGATAAGGGCAAGCAACAAGTTCGCCTAACAGATCTTCTCTCACATCAACAGCACTGATAGAATAAGTAGCATTTTTAAGCCCATGTGAGGCAAAGTACTCCTCAGCCTCCTTAGGCAAACAATATCCTTTATACACACTTATTGAAGGATTGCACACCTATAAAGGAAAAGAAAGCTTATTTTCAAAGTCTGCAGCAACACAAATATGTGAGAATAAGGATTGTTTCATGCATCACTCTTAATGTTTTTTCCAATAGCTCAACCCGTCAAAAGAAGGAAATATCAAACTAAGTGACAATGAACTAGCTACAACAATGTTGTTATTGACAAAAACTGATATAACCATCCACAAAACACAGAATGGCTTTCAGTCATTCTTTATACCAAGGGTACAACCCAAAAGTCTCATAGCTGAGAAGTGAGAATCGCCTTACACAACCCAGCCTAGAGTTGAATTAACTTATTGAAACTTTATAACATAAACCATACTTGACCTGAAAATACAAAGAGAAACAGATGGGCGCTAGTACCAACCAGTGCAAACTAACCGTAATCTAACCCTTTTGAACAAGCAACCTAATTTACAGAATGACAGTTAAACAACGAAGCAAACGCATGCAAGAAGCCTCAGTATTAAACACAATGCAGACCACAACCAAGCAATGTAACAAATAAAACCCTTTCGGGAATCCATAGCAACAAACTGTAAATTTATTCAAACAAATAAAACCCAGATGACCAAATTCAACTGGGCACGTACAGAGCTGACTAAAAGATAAGAAAAACCTAGAAAGAAATTGACGCATCATACAGATTACAGAGCTGCTTCAAACAAAGATAAACTGAAAAGGAATTAGATCATAAGGTTGAAAAAGATTACGGAAGATCCAGCTTGATCTTGGCAATCCCTCAAACTCTTGTAAATGCCAATGATATCTCCCTTCCGTACAACGTAAAACGCGTCCTTCTCTTCCTCCATTTGTTGTCCGACTGACCAAAATCTTCACTGCAAAACGCAGAAGTAGCACCAAATATGAAGAAACCCCAATAAACATATAAAATTTCAATTTAGACAAACATTTTTATTTTCAATGATCCTTAGCTATATTCATGATGATCAATCAAGGTCACGAGAAAAAAAAACCCTGAATTTTTTAAGAACGAAACACGGAAGCTAGTGCGAGATCACAATCAGAGCAAAAGAAATTTAGTCGAAAATCAGCTCCGTACCTTAGCAGATAAAGGTCGTGTTTTCTAATAAGAGACAGACAGAGAGGGGTAGTCACTGGTCGTTTTTTGAAGTGTGGTATGGCAGACTGAGAGAGATGGCGAGGTTGGTGAAGAAATGGTTTCTGGGCTTGGCGGGAAAGCGAAGAGGCAAAAGCATGGTTCATGGGCCACTCACTCCAGAGTCCAGAGTCCATACGTTAAACTAGTCGGTTGGGTTGTGTCAACCATTTACTATGGTCAACAATTACCCGGATTCGGATTCATTAGTGTGACCTAATATAGATTTTTAATTATCACATTATTATGTGTATGCACTATAATGAGTATTTGATGCAATATCAATCATTTATTTGATTTGGATTCAATTTTAATTTCAATTGAAACTGAGCTCGTTGAGACTAAAACTTGTGTCTCATATGTTGGGATTAAGATATGTCCCATAACATATGAAACACATGTTTCAGTCTAGCAGAACAATTCTCAACTTCGAAAATGATCGGCAAGAAAAAGAATTAATAGAGAAAATTGGGGGAGAAGAAAGAAGGGGAATAAAATCAAAAAACCCAGAGGAATAGAATGTGAAAATTAACCAAATCCACATAGCAAGAAATAATTAAGCAAAGAACGAACTGATTCTTTTTTTTCTTTTGGGGGGTGAGGGACACCCAGGAAAAGCCCATAGGCCATAGCATTCCTTGATAGACATTTATACAAGGAACAAAAGATTAAATCCATCCCGTAGCAGCAGTCCTACATACATGTAAAAAAAATAAACAGATACACTATCCCACACCATTTGGCTGCAGGAACAGTCCTTCCAACTTTCTCCATTGGTTGCATCCTTTTACACAAATCTTCGTGTCTCCATAAGGTCTGCAGGTCACTGAAGTGCTTTTGGGTAAACTAGACATACATAATGTATACATTGTCATCCTGTAAGAATCCTGTTAACATTTACTAGCGAAGAAAGAAGCCATGATAACCATGATATGTGAGGAAGTCGATACAAATTAGCCTGTCAAGAAACTTCACTATAGTCTCACACAACCACAGAATGCACGACCATTGAGAAGATTATAGCAGCAACTGCTAGAAACATTCTTGCAACAGAAGATTCTATCTCAACATTGTGGTATTCCCAGTCTCCATCAAAGATCTCTGTTAGCAGACACTACCTTCAGTAACATGGCGAGATCATATGATTTGAAGTCTTTACCATAACACAGACTCAGATCCAGGGGTGTTCTTCCATCCTGAAAGCAGTAAAACCCACCAAGTTAATTGCACCTTCACTGAAAGCAAACAAGAAAAACTCTTTGCTTATCAATTTTCATGCATCACCAAAAATTAGCTTTATACGAGAAAAAGTAGATGAAAGTATCATAAACTAACTAAGCATGACAATGCAATAGAAAAGAATAGGAAACAGAGACATGCAGAACTTGCACGTGTGATTACATAGTTAACTTCTTCTTTTTTCTATTTGCCAAAATTTAATCACAAAACTCCCATGAACAGATATGACTAGACTCTCTGATATCAGTCAATGAAAACCTGAAACAAAAAAAAAAACAAAAAAAAGAGGCTAGAACTGAATTATTACAATTTTCTGGGGATATGTATGGTTCTAGAAAGTTACCTTATTTCTTCTGTGTGTATCTGCGCCATTGACTAACAAAATTTTTGCAATATATCGATTTCTGCTTTGGATGGCAATGTGTAATGGAGTCCACCCCTCCTGAAAGAACTCATAAACATGCTATGAGACAAGCATCAACAGGATACGGTAATTAAGGAAATTTAAAAACTTTACCCACATTATCTGCAGCATTTACATCAACCTTGTATTTTATCAATAACTTCACAGTTTGCATGGCACCAACTTGAACCGCATAATGAAGTGGAGTAGCACCATCCTGACATGAGGATAAAGATATAAACCCACAGATCCTTGGTATTTGTTGTTGATTTATGAAAATGAAAATCTTATCCTCACCCGGTCTTTGACATGAGGGCTTGCACCTTTTCTTAGAAGATGACTTATTACAGCCTCCTTTTTGCCTATAATTGCCTGATGGAGAGCAGTGAGACCATCCTGTTTTGCCAAATTATATAAGATTTGTTAGTCCAGAAGAAAGATGCTATCAACTTGGACATAAATGTGGGACTAATATATGAATAGACCTCACCTGATCAAGAATATCAATACCGAGCCCATTTTCTAGTAGCTTATCCATGAAAGATATTTGCCCTGATAGCGCAAGAGTATGGAGTGGGCTCCATTTTGCCTGAATGATTGGGGTAGAAAAATTACAAAGATGGAAAAGTTATAAACCCTCAGTTAGCAAGAAACTGCACATATAATTTCTGTTTCAAGAATAAAATTCTATAGCAAGTAGTACGTGCTTCCCAACAGTTTCTTGTAATAACTAAACTAGGAGATATTTAACCAGCAGGAGAAACTACTAATTCTACTAAAACTATATAAAGAGAAGAAGAAAAGGAAGCTAATCAATATTTTCAATACTTACAGATGAGATTTTTCCCAGGTTAGGTGTCACATTCTGTTGCAAAATTGCTCTTTCTTCTGGGCCCAAAAGCTGTTCAACCTCTGCAGTAATAAGCAAAGCTGATAACAGTTGCTTGACAATTACATAGGAGCTGAGAGAATGCAAACCCATAGATGTGTATAAATATGATGTAATTAGATAACAAGGGATAAGCTAGAATGCACCAAAAAACTTGAGACACCCACACGATGGAAACGAATTTAGATGAAAGTCTTAAATTTTAATTGATGCAGGATGGCAGCACAAACTAGGGTCGAATGCAACCTCAAAATCCAACCAAAATGATATTGCTTGGTTGGTTTAATTCAGCTTTTAGATGAGCTTGGTCCTCTCCTGAACTGCAAAGGCTAAATGGAACTTTGCCAGTTTGTTACTAAATTAAGGGACACCCTGTACTAAATTATGCACAAGAAGTTTTGGTTCTTTTCAGAGTCACCTATACATTCCTAGTCGATATGCAACAAGAGACCAGAATCATTGAGAGCAGGGAATATTGTCTTTGTCATCATCATTAGCAGAAAAAAAGAATTTTCTTTCCCACCATCCTCTAATGCTTTTCCGGCCATGGTTTAGGGAACAAAGGTGAATCTAGTATTATGAAACATCACTTACTATATGTCTGAAATGGAGAGTATAAAGTTCTTGGCTTGGGTAATTGCATTCAAACATGGATTAGTCAGATCCTTGGCTATCAAGTACTTTTTTTTTTTTTTTGACATGTCCACACAAGAGGAGGAGGATTATTCAAACTAATGACCTCCACTTCATTAGGCGTAGAACAATCAATCCTAACTATTAGTTTACAATAGAAACAGATCACCTAATGTTTTGAGCTAACTTGGTTTATGCTATACTTCACAAAACTTACAAAGATAAAGACTAATTATTTCCATGTCGTTTATTCCCAGGAGATAAGGTTATAAAGTTCTAGAGATTTCAAGCTTCTTTCTACTTCAAATCATTCACTCTCATTGAAAACAACAGTACCAACGGAAGCAGAAAACAGATTTAGATACAGAGGAGAATAAAGGGTTATAGCAAAGTAATAACCTTTGACAAGATCCTCCTCATACTTATTTGTTGTGGGGTTATCAACACTAGTTGTAGCTGAAGCATCTCTTTCTTCCTCCCAGTCACTCTCATAATCCAAGTCATTTTCTTCCACTTCCTCATCTTCTTCGTCATAATCACTACCACTGCCGTCATCAGGATCTTCCCAAGTACCCGGTCGAGTTTGTAATGTAGAAACTCGGTTTGACTCAACCACAAAAGTCCTCAGTCTTGAGTGGTTCTCAGGAACAAACAAATAAAACCTTCCTCTTCTTGGACTACATACTTTCAAGAAATTGGCTCTGCAGCTGGAACAAGGAGCAGCTGCAGCAGTAACAACAGCAGAAAGTGGAACAAGTTGATTCGACGAAAAGGTTGCCGTGGCCCAAGACACCATTTTCTACGTCTCTTTAGCTGTCAAAATGGATATAAAATTGAATGAGTTATAATCGAATCTGTCACTTCAAGAATTAGCATGCGCCTACTGCACCAAGCATAAATGTCTACGCGTGCTATGTGCAGGGGTAACCCACTTAATACGCAACAGAGTAGCATTTTCCTTAACACGGATGGTAAGGTGACTAAGGTCTACGAAGCAGTGCAGGTGTCAGTAACTGTAAGGCATTTCCACAAACGTCTGTTGTGCAATGAATAACGTGCAAATATTTAACACCAGAAGAACTTTAAAATTAATTGAAAATCGAAATGAACCAAATTCTAGGAAACCCAATAATTGGAATTAGCTATAGAAGACCCTGAAAAGGAAGAACGAAGAGAGAAGTGCCAGACCTGAAACAGAGAAGGCAGGAGGACTCTTAGCTCTGGCGGGACTGCTTTGAGCTAAAAAGTAGAAAAGAGATTTCTAAACCGCGATTTTGTGTTATCACCAAAGCGCTACCCAAAGCGACGGTTTTATTTCTTTATTTCTCTCGCTCATTTGAGAAGTGAAAAAACGATTGAAGGATGTACCTGGCGTCGCCCGGGTTCGAACCGGAGACCTTCAGTGTGTTAGACTGACGTGATAACCAACTACACCACGACACCTCTTTGCTATTTTGAACGTTATTTTAATTTCTAACTATATTCTCATGTAAGCTAAAAATTGTGAACGAATATGATATAGCAAAATCTTCATCATATCATTTTAAAATATTTTTTGAGATTTGAAAAGGTCTAATTGATAGAATATTTTAAAAATTTTAAGGAATATTAATCCCTCCTTATTTCAAACAAAAAATAAATCAATCTTTAGTGTTACATGCAATATTGTGACTAAATATTTTAATAATCTCTTTTTGCAAATACAATGAATTCATTATTGAATTTGTAGACTTATGTGAGTTCTACACAAATTCAACCGTAAATTCACTCATTCACTACATGAACTCATAGAGATAGGTGAAAGTTATGATATATAATCAATTTTATAATTTCTCTTTATATTTAGATTTTTTTTTTAATTGAAAAAGATTGGAGGGAGAGGCCAATTGTAGCTATCCTACTTGAACGTTACCATAGTAGCACCAACCTGCAGGGCGCCACTCAGGACGGATTTAGACGGTGGGAACCGCAAGCGTTTCCTCAAGACCAACCGAGCTATAACTTAATACCCACCCGACAAGAGCATCAATGTGACTCAAGGTGACTAACACTAATAGGCTGAAGGATTTTCATTGCAGGAGTTGAACCTAGGCCCTAGTGCATGCCCAACCTCATGGAAATTTCCTTGAGACCATTAAACTACCACCCTTAGTGGTTTCTTTATATTTAGTTTAAAACAAGGAGGCCGGGAATTAAGATTTCTTAAAAGCAACAAAGTAAATATATAAGTTAAAATATCGATCGATCTACTCATGGCATTGGATTTACGAAGATTAGAGAATAAAAAGATTGGATATTATTGGTGCATGTTGAAACACTTGGAAAGAAGAAATACAATTACATTATTTAAAAAGAATATTTCTCGAATTGAAAAGCAACAGAATTAAAGAAATTTTCGATCCCATGAACAATTACATTCCGATCACTGTAAATATTCCAATCCATGATTCTCCGGCCGTTGATGGAATAGCCGCCTCTCGGATGATCAGTTACAGTAAGATTGTACGCTGAAAGACACGTCATTAGCTCAGAACCGCCGGAGAGACGACCCGAATCAAAATCCTCTTCGACAACCTTCGATGTTACAACGTGGTACTCAAGTGGGCCCCTGTTCCGGCCGGCGAAGCGGAACGCTTCATTCTCAGCAGGAAGAAATATGGTGATGGGAAGTTTGTTTTGCATGTTCATGCACGGTATTATACGGTGGAGATTGTTCTTGAGTAATATTGACACCAACTTGTAACGCCCTGTATCCCATAGAGCTTTTATGATCTCGTCAGCTTCTGCTGGAGAAGGCCATTGCAGATATGGTGAGCTTTCTTCTGAAGAAGGCCATTGCAGATATGGTGAGCTTTGGAGCAAGAGTAAGAGAGGGAGGAGTAAGAGGAGGAAATGAAGATAAAACTTGGGAGGAGAAGCCATGTGAGAGGGAGAGAGGAAAAGTGAAGAGAATTTTATTGAAATGCATTGAGAATAAATAACCATTTTCTAGATGGAACATAATCGATCCCAGTTCAATTCAAATGAACGGGATAATATCCAGTTAATTATAATGAAATTGTACTTTTGTCTTTCTGTTTTTTTAGGAGACAAAATTACTCTTCATTATAACTAACATGATATTCTCTCGTTCAAATGAAATAGAGAAAATCCTAACTGGATCTTATCTGGATAAGCCAAAAGAGATTAATTGTTATTATCTAGGAAAAAAAAAAGTTTTGTAATCCATTTTTATTATGAATCAAAAATTAAATGTTTTAGGATTTCTTCCGTCAGAAAACAGATTAGATGTCCTCAAAAGGGTATCAATCAAACAATGTTTTGAATTTCTTGGATCTTTTCGTAGTAATAATTCATTTATTTTGTGGTTCATTTTTCTATTTTTTCAATTTTCAAAATTATCATTGGATATGTGGACCTATGTATGGGATCCATATGAATCTCACATATCCAATGATAATTTTAAAAATTGAGAGAAAAGGACGTGAAAAAATGTATAGCACATCTCTTTTGATAAAATAGTTTTTGTTAAGTAGAGTCGAGTAGTATATATAACACCAAAATTACTCAAAATCAATCTTATTCCCCTCTCTTGAATTCCCAATCATCAGAAATCATATGTGGGCCGCTTTAACTCGAGAAAAAATAGTCAGTTTTTTTATTCCAAGTCATATTAAAACCTCCAACATTTTCAATGTATGCTACTTGATTTCATACCATGGAGATTCTAACTCGACAGCGAGTTCTCCCTTACCTAAGGGGATTGATGGAAAGCATATGGAAGAGGACTTTATACAAACACTTGACCACCTGGAAAAAACCACTAAAAAGTCTAAAAGGAAGCCTAGCCGTCTATAGGTTTAATTATATTACCAATTTTGGTTGATTGTAGTTACTGTGTTTGTGTCTTGAACTTAAGTATTTTCTTATCTTAAGCCTTTTAATTTTTATGTTATAAGCCATGTGACCATTAATAAGCCATATGACTTTTTAGTTTGGCATGTGACCGCTGCATAATAGATTTAGAACCATTAGATTAGATTTGAATTAATGGTTGGGATCGTGTCTTAATTAGGGCATAACACCAGCTTCTTTTTTTTTTTTTTTTTTTCCAAAGAGTTGAATGGACTTCTAACCAACTTTTGTGACTTTTCTTACCCTTTGGCTTAGGGACTGAGTTTGTCTTTTGGGTGTTCTTTTTGATTCTGTACTAGTTCTCTGATTTCCCTTCTTAAATACTCTGTTTCTCTCATTCATATCTGGAATTGCATTAAACAAACAAGGATCATATATCAATTGAAAGTAACATGACCATGTTTTGAACTACTTGTTTTTGTATTAACAAGGTCGTTCTCATTATTCAAACATCCACAACATTTGATTTTACAATGAACCGAATTTGACATGTTATCTCTTTATCTAATGATCCCAATACCAATTGTTTCTAATATATGCAGCTCCAGCTCAAGGTTAAATGCAAATGCTTGTAAAGCATACACATTTGAATTTCCATTTTTAGCTCTTTAATTCCACTATATATCCCAAAAAAATATAAGCTCAAACAATAATACACTTTGTCTACTCCATTTTAGCTCATCTGCTCACCAATTAAATCCAAGCCTACGGCCAGGAAAGACAACCCTTGGAACAGCAAGAAATAGAAATGAACTCCATGTGCAGACAAGAGGCTTCTGGCTGATGCAGTGAGTAGAAGAAAAGCAAGCGCAAGTTCCTTCCTGTAGAGCTTATTTCTCTTCTTCAAAGAAGGGAGTTTCTGATCCTTAAGTTTACCCAACAATTCTAAACCAGACTCAGAATGCCTCCTAAGGATCTTCTCTTCACTAGAAGACTTTGATTCCCTCTCTGCAAAAGCCAACAAGTCTGATTCTGATGATCTGCCTGTCTTCTTGGTTACCACCCACTCATAAGCACTTCCCAGCTGAAACAGCCCAGAGACCATGGCATTGAATTTTGTAACAGACATTGTGTTCTCAAACAGTAGGTATGGAACCAAGAAAGGGAAGGATTTGGGTGAAGGGAGAATGTTCAAAAAGGACATGAAAATGGGGACATAGCAAATCACCCAAAGAGGTAGCTCTGCCTCAGGTATGAACATGGTCAATGGAAGTATGATACAAAACAATGTGAATGAGTAGAAGGGAAGTATAAGTTTCCTTAGCAGAAAGAAAAGAAATATCAGGTTGGCCTTCTTCCAAATAGATATCTGCACAAACAAACATAAATCCAAGATTAAAAAAGTTCTTCAGAATTTTAAGGTAAAAAGAATCGAAATTTTTAGGAATTTTGAGGAAACCTTGGAAGTTATGATAGCAGGAAGGCACAACCGGAAGAGCTGCATTGGACCTGAATGCCAACGGTGCTGTTGCTTCTTATAAGTTTCATAAGACTCCGGCAACTCACAAAGAACTTTGACATCATTGAGGAAGATGAAATCCCATCCATTCAAGTGAGCTCGAACTGCAATATCCATGTCCTCGACTGTGGTTCTCTCAAGCCAGCCTCCTGAATCCTCCAAAGCCTTGATTCTCCAAACACCGGCCGTTCCATTGAATCCAAAGAAATTGAGAAAAACGCCATTCACTTGCTGCTCCACCTCAAAATGGAAGCAGAGGTTTACGTTTTGGAGCCTTGTAAGCAAATTCTCATCCTTGTTCACAAATGACCAGCGAGCCTGGACAAGACCCAATTGGGGTTTTCCCTGTACAAATCAAAAAACATCCTTAATTAAGATGACTATTGTTTGATTGAGAGTACCAAAAGGAAATTAATTTTCCTGTTCTTATTTGGGTTATATTACCTTGAAGTGAGGAATGGTCAGTTTAAGGAAATCAGGATTTGGCTGGAAATCTGCATCAAATATTGTAACAAATTCATAATCTTTGACATAGTCACACGACATTGCTGATTTTAGATTCCCGGCTTTGTACCCAGTTCTGATTAGTCGATGCCTGTAGATTATGTTGATTCCTTTCTCGTGCCATGAGGAGACTTCATCTTTGATCAGAAGCTGTAGATTTCCATCATCTGAATCGTCCAGGACTTGGATTAAAATTCGGTCCCTTGGCCAATCAAGCTCACAGACAGCAGCAATTGATTGCGCATACACCTTAAATCAAACATAATATTTCAGCACCAGACCAAAAAACAGAGTTGTAACAAGCAATAAAGCATTGACAAAGAATTGATTAGAGAAAACAAGAAATGTTCTCTTCTCTTACCTCTCTCTCATTGCACATGGGAATCTGAACAAGAACCATTGGGAAAGTTGAAGAATCCTCAATGTCATAAGCTTCTCCTTCTATTGTGGGTTTCAACTTCTTGAACTTGATCCAGAAACACCCAAGACAGAGAAGTAGCCGATCGAGTGATTGAATCAAGAAAAGCACGACGCAGAATTTTGAAAGCAGCATCACAAACGGAGAAATATAGTCAACTCTAAAAGACAGCCAAGCCATATAGGACGATTGCACGAGGCCGTGAACCTCCCAAGGCTGAATCATTTGCAAATTCCATTTCATGAAATGAGCAACGACTTCTAACACCAAAGCTAGAATTGAAATAACTAAAAAAACTTTGATAAATCTATACAACCTTCCTCTGCTTCTTGGGTCTTCTTCACTTACATCAGACAAGGAAATGCGTTTCTTAACTGAAACAAACATGGTCCTGAAAGCCATGGCCAGCCATGAAAGACTGGTCAGAACTCTGTAAGCTTTGAGAAGAAGAACCCATGTAAATTGCTTGGGACTTACAGCCTTCTGCTTATCCGGAAACAAAAATGAATCCGAACCATTAACTTCCAGTAAAGAGAAGTTGTCAGTCTTCTCAATTGTGACCACAACAGAGTTTGATGCCATTTCCTTCCCCGGAACTCAACCTCAAAGGAAAGAAAGTGGAAAACGAATCACTTCCCAGAGCAAGATTTCGGAAAAGAAGAAATGGGATGAACCGGGAATTCAGTTAGGAGAAGGAAACCTCGAAAATGGTCAATTTTATATGGTTTCCTCTGAAATCTGGATCCTTGAAATCAGAGTGGAAACAGAATCCCAAGTTTCAGATCGAGTTGAAAATGAAGGTTGACAATTGATCTTTCATGTCAAAGCAGAAAATGTACTCGGTCTCATTGGCATCAGCTGTGAACTACTAATAAAGAAGTTATTTTTCTATATGGTAAGAACTGGAAGAGCCAGCTCTATTATATAATTCTGAAACCGACAAATGAGGTGACGAAGTACCATCAAGACGAATCAACCGGCAATGGCATCTGTGTTTGATTGGTTGAAACATCCTACGAGTAAAAAAAAAAATAGTGATAACAAGTTACAAGTTAGAACCAACCAAATGCTTTAACATACGCAAGCTCAGAATATCCAGCTTGGGCTAGCCTGGTAAAGAAGTCAAGAACTTTTTGGGGGTGACAACTAAATACAGCCAAGCTGCACAAAAAAGTTGTTCCTGTCTGCTGATTTGGATTTTGGACACCATTTTATACTGCAGAAGCTTCCTTCTTGTTTCACCACTTTCAAAGAAGCTTCTCAATTCCTTGTTTGGGTTTTGATTATATTATTTTATTTACCGCCACCCATGTTTACGCGCAGTAAGAAATCAAATTTACTCTCTTTATAATATTTATTATTAGTTTGGTTGATAATTAAGTACTATACCATCTATACTTTGTTATGACTTATGATTGCATTTGTATACCATGTGCACTTTAATTATCATTAATTTCATTTTGAAAACTAATTAATCTTAATTTAATTAATCTGAATCTTTAGAGAAAAAAAGAAGAAGCGTGAATATTCGGTTTTTAAGATATAAAAAGTAAATTAAACAACTTGTTGGTCAATTTCCGGGTATCTACTAAACAGGATTTTTTATTTTTTATTTTTTTAACGATGATTTTTTCCCCTGATACAGAGAAACGTGTAACAGTTAGCAGTGCATGAACTGGAAAGAATATTACAAGTAATTATTATATATATATATATAAATATATATATATATATATATATATCAAGTAATTAATGTTAAAATCTATAATTAAATGTGAAGTCAAAGTAAGCACATGCTACTGGACTATGTTTGGAGCAAAAATACAAAATCAATTATTGTGATTTGCATCTTCATAGAATCATTTCCAGTTGTTTGAATTTTATAGAAGAGATCCATATGGTTTGCTTTTCTATAAAAATGGTTCTTCCATAAGTAAACCAAGAGACTGATTTTGTATTTTGTTTCTTGTATAATTCGAGTTATCTTGTGATTTTATTTACAAATTTAAAGAAATTTATCTCAAGTATATATATAGAGAGAGAGAGAGAGAGAGAATCCCTTACAATTAGGGTCTTCAAATTTGATTGAAATTCTGATAGTTTATATAGAGTGGTGGTGGTGATACTCACTTGTATGAGACAAGTAGCCCTTATACCTTGCATTGCCTAGGACAAGTGGGTCCTATAGTCCCTTTTTTTGTGGGGTATCCGAATTTGAGTGAAATTTGGACACCCAAATTATAGAGGATCTCATTAAATAAAGGGGGTGATTTTTATTATCCTCTAAACTGTAATGTTACTTTTAAAATTACTGCTATTTTAAAAGTCAATAATAATAATCTAAAATTCAACGATAATTTTAAAAATTACATCACAGTTAAGAGGATACCAGAAAAATACTAGAAAAACACTTATCATTTTTCTTAAATAAATCAGCATACGCAAATTTTTGAAAAGAAAAAAAAAAAAAATAGGGCAATTCAATTGTAAGGGACATCACAAAATTTATTCCAAATAAAGCTTGAACTATTTATAAATATATGTAGTGATTTGGTTGTAGCCTTCAACTGAGCACAGTAATAGTAAAAAAAAAAAAAAAAGAGTACAGTAATAGTTGCTTTCATTATTGAAATAAACAATGTCGCTTTTATTTAGTAAAAAGCAGGAGAAACTGTCCACTGTCCGGCTCCACATGCACTATTATGGTATATTCCTCAGCTCATGAAGATAGTGAGATAGAGAATAGTTTAATTTGTCACCTACACGTAGAAGAATGGTTTTTTTTTTTTTTTTTTGGTAAGAGGTCAATTTGTTAATTAAGAGGAAAAGATTTGAGGCAACATCATATCAAGATCATAGGAAAATCTAATCAAAGTGTCAGAGAGCATGCACGTGTCAAAATGGAATCCCTTTATTTTTTTTTTATTTATGTTATTTTTTTGAAGAAATCAGGAATAAATAAATAAGCTCATATTATAAAAAAGACAGTATTTATTGCTGCGGGGTCTCCAGCCCGCTGCCTTGGGAGCCCATGTGATCAGTCTTTAATGAAAGTTCATTTCATTTACATTAATTATCTCAACTTTAAAATAGTTAGTTAATATCAATTTTAAACTTCATATATATATATAATAGCTTTTTTTTTAAGTAGTTAAATAATAGCTGTTGGTCTTACACGAGGAGGAGCTAGCTACCGTCCTTTGACCATATGCACAAATCAAGGTATCAATTGTGCCGCGTTTGTTGATTAGAGAATACCCTTTCCCATAACCGCTAATCAAGGAACTCGATCCATTTCAATTCCTACTATTTTTCTCTGCTTTCCGTCTTAATTAACAACACTTTAATTAGTTACTATAGGGGACAAAAGAAATCAATTTTTGTTCATAAAGGTCATAGAATTTTGAATGGAGTATTGTTGGAGAGGATAATATCACAGTACTTTTCCCTTGCAGATCGATGAGGACGTACACTTTCTCTAATAAATTACTGTGGAGAAACAAATGGGGCAGCTTGTTTCATGTGTGGTCTGATGGGTATGCATCCCAGCAACCAAGCAGTGGGAAGTAGCATGAGGATCACATTAACATGGGAGATTAATTATTTCATCTCAAATGGATTTGTCTTGGTTGTTGTTGTTCTTTGTCACGGCCACATGGGAGGTCAGGCCACTCTCGCATGTGATCAGCTATGTACCCTGGCCATGGCAGCCTGTGCACATCAATTAATTAATATATACTTTCCCTTCACCATTGCTATTTGTGTACCATTTATATGTATTGTATATATATGTTATATGTAGTCATCACATATTAAAAGATGTGGGGCTTTTAATGTTTACTTTCATTCTATAAAGTTAAACCCTCCTGAAATGAATTTGAATGCCTATTTATTTACATTTGTGTGGCATGCCATGGCATGTAATCATTGATCTACGTACTGCATCCAGGTGCCGACAAAGTCTGGCATAAGCAGCACATGAATGAAGCTCCAAATCCCATGCTAACAGCTTGGTGCAAGCTTGCTGTTTTGGCAATGCCTAATTGTGGCCTACCAGTTTTGGCAATGCCCTCTCCATCACCACTAAAAACAGCTTCATATATGAGCTCATACTTAAAAGCAACATCAGCTTTTGCCAAACTAATCTCTATCTTCGTGCATGGGCACATTGGATTGGTTGAGAGATTTCCCATTGGGGGTATTGTGGCCTACCAGCTTTGGCAAGTTAGGTAAAAACAACTAGAAATGTTATTTTGCATTCTTAATTTTTTTTTTAGTGTACTCAATTGACGTCTCATGCTTAATTTTTTTTTTTTTTTTTAGTGTATTCTAGGGTCACATAGTGTGAAGATGTAGTAAAACATCTAAAGTGTGTGGTTTATAAAGACATTTATGGGTGTTAATTGCTAAGTCTCACATTGTTTACTTAATTATCGTGCGAAACAAAGTTTTATAAGTAATTTTTGGGAAACTTCATATATATTAACTAGTCATTTTAAAGTAATAATGCAAATGTGGCTAGCACTTTACAAATATATGATGAGATGATAGTGCAGATGTGACCAACACTTTCTCTACAAGTTATGATACTTCCTAGATCCATAACACCCCTTATCGGAGGGATCTTGTAATAAGTTTGTCCTAGTTTCTTATTCCCAAGGACCCAAGATCCAAGGGAGGCTTTCTTAATTAATTAATTAACTTACTAAAAAACATCCAAGGCATTATTTTTGTATTGGGAAAATCTATACTAAATATCAATGTTAATTAACAAGGGTCCCTCAATGGACCTCACCCTTTTAAATAGAATCATCCAACCAACAAATCTTGATCCTGAGATCGATCAAGAAGGAAGCTGTAGATAAGTGATCCAGATTACAAACCCAGTCACGTCGATTTGAAAGCTACACTACAAACATTCAAATCTCCAGATTTACATCCATATTGGGCCACACACAGTGGCCCTTGATGCATAGCATGTATCATGGTATTATCTGTGTCATGCACTGCCGACACAAAGTAAATATGCTACATATATGCATGCATGTCACAACTCAAAAAACTAACATTTTCAGTAGTATAATAAGAGAAGATAAATACCCACATCCACATGGCCGGGTCACAAAAGGTTGCAATTGGCAGACATAAAATGGGAGTGGCCACTGTGTCTAAGAAAGAAGAATGTGGGAGTGTCTGAGATGTTAGACGGGAGTCTAAAGCTTGTCTGTTGGGTGGGATGTCCATTTCTGAATCAAGATTGGACTGTGGCTTCGATATAAATAGACCATATATGATGATACAACCTTAGTTAATTAGCTGCCACCTTGCCTAGCCTGTATAGCTGGGTAATATGGTCGGGAATTGTCAATTGTTAATTATCAAGAACTGCACACGCCATCACACTATCAATATTTCAGGGGAGACTTCCAAAAACCTTCCAATCACTGGGTCTTTTGGTATTGCTCATTAGGTGTAACGTTACACCTAATTAACTTGCTGTCCCAATTGCAACCTTAAACTTCTGGGAAAACATACTGTTGGATGTAGGATCTATTGTGACTTTAAACCACCTTTTAGGGAGGAGATCAGAAAGAGCGGAAAAAAGGATTAGAAGGATTCACTGTTGAAATTCGTTGACACTACTACACACCCAATTGATAGTGAAGTATGTTGAATGGAAATTTAGGCAGAGTTTTGCTAAGAATTAAATTGAATTTGTAAAGGTTCAGATTGAATATTTGCAAGGTTTACCTCGCTTTCTTATATAAGCCAATGCTTATGCTCTCTCTTAGGGTTTTAAGGGCTGAAGAAGTTATTACTAATGTTGAGATTTTTTCCCTTGGTTTGTTGAGAATGGCGTATGGCATGGACATCCAGTTAGCTGAACTAACAAGGGAGAATAGGTGGCTAAGTGATATCTTTTTAGCGAAGGTGCACTCGAATTCTGGCAATTAGCCAAGTTGTGGGTCATCGAGTCCCTAGTGCAGGGCCGACCGATATATTTTGGGGCCTTAGACAAAACTTTTAAGTGAGACCTTATTTTTTTAATATATATTAAATAATATTTATTTTAATAAAATTTTATAAGCGATACATGCATTTAGAAAAGAATCAAGTCTTTTTATATAATTTAATATGTCAATTGGAACACTTTCTTCTATAAAATTTCTTTTAAAACTTTTAATTCTGAAAATAATTCTAAACCATCAATATCATAATAGATATCATGTTTTAGGAAACTTTTTAGATTAAGACATTTGTTTTGCAAACTATCATAGTCTAGTGATTTTAATTTCTTAAAATTAAATAAAAAACCAAAAATGTTTTCGTTGTTCTTAATTGTAAAAATATTTTCAAAAATCAAATAAAAAATAATAATGAAAGTGATTGATTGACTTTTTGGTAACTAACATTTTTTTTTTTTCGTTGATCATATATATGGAATGATTTTAATAACTTAAACACTGATTAGCTTGCAAATAGCAAAATTATGGAGAATAAAAGAAAATTTCAAATTTGAATAAGTCTTGAAAAGAGATATAGAGAGAAAAATGGAAACTTATAAATAGAGGAGTTTGTAATTGAATAAAATATTTTAGAAACTTTTCATCTTCTAGCATTTATTTATATGTTTTTCCCATTTGATTTTAGGGTTGAATATTTGATTATGATTTGATTCTCTTATTTATTGTTATCCATTTTTTAAGCCTTATTTATTTCGGAATGTTGGAGAATCAAATGATATTAATGCATTTTTTTTAAATTAAGTAGGGGGCCTTAATTAAAGCATATATATTGATGGCAAATATATATTTAATTTTTTTTATGGAAATTGTTTTATTAGGATTCATTAATTGGTGCCTTGGAAGAGTATTTTTCTCTTTTCACTTTTTTAGAGGACAAAAATAGCCCTAAAATATAACTAATTGGATATTATCCAGTTCAAACTAAATTGAGAGGATCCTAATTCAAATTAAATTGGGGGGCCTTTTTTAAATTATTTATTTACCATGATTAGGGGGCTTTAATTAAAGAATATGGACGCTAATAATGGCTTAAAATTGTTTTATTGATTTAAAAATAATAATAATAATAATAATAATAATTAATTGAGGGCCTTATTAAATTGGGGGCCCTAGGCGACAGCCTAACTTGCTTAAGGGTTTGGCCGGCCCTGCGGCCTGATTAGACTTTGTGGATAGGCCTCTTAAAGACCCATAGGTATCTACGCCCTCGAGACACTAATCGAATTCCCCATAATATCATTGAATTATGATTGTTTTTAGTTTAAATGAACTGAATAATATTCAATTAATTATATTGGATAAGCATTTTTATTCTTTAAAAAATAAAAAGATAAAAATACCCATAAAATATAACTAACTAAATATTATATCAAGTTCAAATGATCCACTCCATATCACCAGACACCGAGGCTAACCCGCTTGATTATTCATATTTGGTGCGGGAGAAATTAATGCGTTGCTTTGTTGAACAAGGCCCAACTTTTATCGCCCAGAACAAATCCCGAGAAAGGTTGGGCCAGGCCGACCATCTTTTCACGTGGCGCTGGGGAAGATCTTGATTGGGCCAAACTTTCCACGGCAACAAACAATGACTTCTTGCTCCAAAAGATTATACCCGACCCATCTTTTCGTGTCAACAGCGGTTATTGCTGTAAAAACATTAGGCCTGGCTTGGCTTGGCTTTTTACAATTAACAGCTATAAACAAGTCGCCGTAAAAGAAAGGCGAAAACATTCAAATGGTAATTTCTTTGCTCACCAACAACCCCAGGTAGTGAAGGATCCTCTCACTTTGATTTGATTAAAACTAAGTTTAGGCAGCCAGGTGTACTAAATGCATAATTAATTTTATTATTAGAAAATAAAAGTTCAAATTAATTGCAAGTCAAATGGCCCAAGCAGGTTGCTACTGTTGAAAGAAAGACTCTTTAATCTTTATGCTTTGAGAGGGGGTTCAGGTCACATTCAGTGTAAAAGGTTTAAATATGAGTGATTGCAATCGTGTAAGCATCATTGATTTTAGGGTTTCAGATCTTTTGTTTGAAGCCTTGAAGGGGTTGTTTGAGTAGACTACTTTTTTAGCCTTTTTATTAAGTGTTTTGGAGTTTAATGAAAACTTGCATGACTGAGATATGGAAAGTGTTAAAGAATCAAACAAATAAACTTAATTTTTTTAAAAAAATTGACGTGGTAGATCGTGAGTGGCAGACAAGAGAGAAAAAATTGCATTTTTTTAATTTAAAAACCCTTATCACGTCAGTTTAATTTTTTTTTTTTTTTTGTCTCTCTAATACTTCTCCTGAGATATTGATGGATTATGATTTTTAGCAAATTTAGACATTAATTATAAGAGAGCTTGTATAGAACTCATATGTTCAGATAAATGGTTGAGTAACTCAAAACTTATATGAGATTTCAAACAATTACTACCTAAATTGCAATTTGCAAGATATTCCAACTTAATAATGATTGCAATATATGCAGAGCAAGAAAAGTAGAACAATTAACAAAGTAGGCACATGTTGGCAAGTACATTCATCATAGAAGCAATGAATCTTAATTACCCAAGTACAATTTTACCACTAAAAGCTAATGGTCTAATATAATTACCTTATTGGATATACTTTTTTACATTTTAGCGTTCATTTCAAGTAAATCTTCAGAATAATATACATTTTTCAATAAAAATATATGCGAGATTAATGACATAATACAACCAAGCATTTCTCATTAAATTAATATCTATTTGTAGAGAAAACAAAAATCAAAGAAAGAACAAAAACTTCTTTACTAATAATTGAAGTGGTAGGGCCAGGGTGTAGTGGACGGTAACGATGAAAGTTGGGGCATGAGATGATATGATACTTTTGAAAGTCCAAGTCTCACACTTGGAATGAAAAAGGAGGAATGTCGGTAATGACGTGAGCATCATTGAAAATGAGAGTTGGACAATTCCACTGCCAACTTTCCTAAGCCCAACGTGTATGCGTCCTCATATGGTTCAAAACACATGGAATACAAAGGTACTTTTCCATTAGTCTCCCATTTCATTGTTTAATAATAATCAAATAAATAATTTTTTTTTTTTTTTTTTTTTTTTAAAGAGAAATGATATATCATTCTTCTATCTTATTTTTCACCTATCTCCGTCTAATGGATGAGTGAATCCGCTATTATATTTGTGGGACTGAGTCCATAAATTCAGTAGTGAATTTGTTACAAGAATAGAGTTTATGCGAAACAATTATTAATATTATGATATATTAAAATATATGATACGGTAGAATATTTTATTATGTTTATTTTTATTTGATATTGTCTTTAATTATTTTCATGTAAGAGTCTTGATGACTAGTTTATATTATAATAAGAGCTGCTAACTCAGCCTTATAAAATATTGTAATAGTTTGTCTATTTAAAGGGCATTATGTTATGAATAATAAAGCAAGCAGAAAATTAATACAAACTTTGTGTTTGAAAATATTTTAGGTTCCCTTTAACGAATCTAAGAGTTTAGATTCCCTCAAAATCTAATATCTATCCCATTGCGTGTATGTAACATGTCTATTTTTTAAAAGTTTTACTTTCAAATCTCACGTTTTCAAACTGCAAATCCAAACATACCCAAATTCCCTAGATTGGAATTCTTGTTACTAGATCTCGAATTTTACGTAAATTTGGTAGCTTAAAAGAGAAAAAAAAAAAGAAAGAAAGTAGAATTCATCTTTCCGAACAAATAGGTTCCAAATTTTAAACTGTCCGAAGTAAGTGAGAATCACAGCTTGTCCTAATAACAAAAGGAATAGAGATTTTCGGTTGCCTCAAGCGTCAGACATTTGACATTTAAAAAAAATATATATATATTTTTTAAATTGAAAAAGAGAGATATTAAAGGAAAATTCAAATTTGAGATATTAATACTAATTTGAGGTATTAGCACCAAATTTAAGATGATAAAATCTCATTTAGGTGATACCATCCCTAAAGGGTTAACCTTCCACCTCTAAGTTTTAGTTTTAAATCCAAAAATAAGTTTTGAGGCATTAGAAACTAAATATTAACTTATAAAAATGTTATAAAAAAAATATATTTATTATTATTTTTTTAATATTTGTCCTATGGGCAGCCGCATGGCAGGACTCTAACAAGAGATCCTCGTCCGTGTTTGTGTGGGGAAGAACTACATGGGATTAAGACCCTTACAGGACTTTCGATGTAGGTAGACATGGTTGGCCCTCCATCTCATGGGTAAGTGGGAAAGTTAACGTCGTGGAAACCATTAAAGACCACACAATATCACAAAGTGCATTTCTCTCTCTCTCTCTCTATATATATTATGTATATTTTCCAAATTCGAAAGGATTGCGCCGAGAAATCAGGCTCATTTGTAAAGACCAGGCCAAAAATTCACATGCACTAAGTTGGCAGAAGAAGTGCCATCTGTTTGTATCACACGGCTGACGTTAATTTCTACAAATTAAAGAACCAACCATCTCACAGTTTTATTTATGTCTCATTTTAAAGAAAAAACAAAAAATAACACAGAGAGAGAGAGAGAGAGAGAGAGAGAGAGAGACAGGGGAGCATAATCTAATGAAGGAAGTGACAGATTCTTCTTCAAAGCTCGGCTTTCACTCTTTGAGTCTCCATTGGAAAATCTTTCACTTTAAAACCATTCTCTCTCTCATTGTCATTCAGAACCTGCACACGAAGAAAACATGTTTTTCCAATACAAACATCAGCATGGCAAGAGAGACAGATTCCTCAACATGGGAAAACTGGTACCTTTGATGTTCATAGCCACCATTTTCGGCCTCTTCCTCCTCTATTCTCCAAACCCTTTTACAATTATATCTAAACAAGGCCTCGATTCTGTCCCCGAAAAACAACAACCACCCAAACAAGGCCTTGATTCCTTCCAAATACAACCACCA
>NC_081545.1:33675499-33703731 GCF_901000735.1 Corylus avellana
AAGTTCAAATGATCCACTCCATATCACCAGACACCGAGGCTAACCCGCTTGATTATTCATATTTGGTGCGGGAGAAATTAATGCGTTGCTTTGTTGAACAAGGCCCAACTTTTATCGCCCAGAACAAATCCCGAGAAAGGTTGGGCCAGGCCGACCATCTTTTCACGTGGCGCTGGGGAAGATCTTGATTGGGCCAAACTTTCCACGGCAACAAACAATGACTTCTTGCTCCAAAAGATTATACCCGACCCATCTTTTCGTGTCAACAGCGGTTATTGCTGTAAAAACATTAGGCCTGGCTTGGCTTGGCTTTTTACAATTAACAGCTATAAACAAGTCGCCGTAAAAGAAAGGCGAAAACATTCAAATGGTAATTTCTTTGCTCACCAACAACCCCAGGTAGTGAAGGATCCTCTCACTTTGATTTGATTAAAACTAAGTTTAGGCAGCCAGGTGTACTAAATGCATAATTAATTTTATTATTAGAAAATAAAAGTTCAAATTAATTGCAAGTCAAATGGCCCAAGCAGGTTGCTACTGTTGAAAGAAAGACTCTTTAATCTTTATGCTTTGAGAGGGGGTTCAGGTCACATTCAGTGTAAAAGGTTTAAATATGAGTGATTGCAATCGTGTAAGCATCATTGATTTTAGGGTTTCAGATCTTTTGTTTGAAGCCTTGAAGGGGTTGTTTGAGTAGACTACTTTTTTAGCCTTTTTATTAAGTGTTTTGGAGTTTAATGAAAACTTGCATGACTGAGATATGGAAAGTGTTAAAGAATCAAACAAATAAACTTAATTTTTTTAAAAAAATTGACGTGGTAGATCGTGAGTGGCAGACAAGAGAGAAAAAATTGCATTTTTTTAATTTAAAAACCCTTATCACGTCAGTTTAATTTTTTTTTTTTTTTTGTCTCTCTAATACTTCTCCTGAGATATTGATGGATTATGATTTTTAGCAAATTTAGACATTAATTATAAGAGAGCTTGTATAGAACTCATATGTTCAGATAAATGGTTGAGTAACTCAAAACTTATATGAGATTTCAAACAATTACTACCTAAATTGCAATTTGCAAGATATTCCAACTTAATAATGATTGCAATATATGCAGAGCAAGAAAAGTAGAACAATTAACAAAGTAGGCACATGTTGGCAAGTACATTCATCATAGAAGCAATGAATCTTAATTACCCAAGTACAATTTTACCACTAAAAGCTAATGGTCTAATATAATTACCTTATTGGATATACTTTTTTACATTTTAGCGTTCATTTCAAGTAAATCTTCAGAATAATATACATTTTTCAATAAAAATATATGCGAGATTAATGACATAATACAACCAAGCATTTCTCATTAAATTAATATCTATTTGTAGAGAAAACAAAAATCAAAGAAAGAACAAAAACTTCTTTACTAATAATTGAAGTGGTAGGGCCAGGGTGTAGTGGACGGTAACGATGAAAGTTGGGGCATGAGATGATATGATACTTTTGAAAGTCCAAGTCTCACACTTGGAATGAAAAAGGAGGAATGTCGGTAATGACGTGAGCATCATTGAAAATGAGAGTTGGACAATTCCACTGCCAACTTTCCTAAGCCCAACGTGTATGCGTCCTCATATGGTTCAAAACACATGGAATACAAAGGTACTTTTCCATTAGTCTCCCATTTCATTGTTTAATAATAATCAAATAAATAATTTTTTTTTTTTTTTTTTTTTTTTAAAGAGAAATGATATATCATTCTTCTATCTTATTTTTCACCTATCTCCGTCTAATGGATGAGTGAATCCGCTATTATATTTGTGGGACTGAGTCCATAAATTCAGTAGTGAATTTGTTACAAGAATAGAGTTTATGCGAAACAATTATTAATATTATGATATATTAAAATATATGATACGGTAGAATATTTTATTATGTTTATTTTTATTTGATATTGTCTTTAATTATTTTCATGTAAGAGTCTTGATGACTAGTTTATATTATAATAAGAGCTGCTAACTCAGCCTTATAAAATATTGTAATAGTTTGTCTATTTAAAGGGCATTATGTTATGAATAATAAAGCAAGCAGAAAATTAATACAAACTTTGTGTTTGAAAATATTTTAGGTTCCCTTTAACGAATCTAAAGTTTTACTTTCAAATCTCACGTTTTCAAACTGCAAATCCAAACATTCCCAAATTCCCTAGATTGGAATTCTTGTTACTAGATCTCGAATTTTACGTAAATTTGGTAGCTTAAAAGAGAAAAAAAAAAGAAAGAAAGTAGAATTCATCTTTCCGAACAAATAGGTTCCAAATTTTAAACTGTCCGAAGTAAGTGAGAATCACAGCTTGTCCTAATAACAAAAGGAATAGAGATTTTCGGTTGCCTCAAGCGTCAGACATTTGACATTTAAAAAATATATATATATATTTTTTAAATTGAAAAAGAGAGATATTAAAGGAAAATTCAAATTTGAGATATTAATACTAATTTGAGGTATTAGCACCAAATTTAAGATGATAAAATCTCATTTAGGTGATACCATCCCTAAAGGGTTAACCTTCCACCTCTAAGTTTTAGTTTTAAATCCAAAAATAAGTTTTGAGGCATTAGAAACTAAATATTAACTTATAAAAATGTTATAAAAAAAATATATTTATTATTATTTTTTTAATATTTGTCCTATGGGCAGCCGCATGGCAGGACTCTAACAAGAGATCCTCGTCCGTGTTTGTGTGGGGAAGAACTACATGGGATTAAGACCCTTACAGGACTTTCGATGTAGGTAGACATGGTTGGCCCTCCATCTCATGGGTAAGTGGGAAAGTTAACGTCGTGGAAACCATTAAAGACCACACAATATCACAAAGTGCATTTCTCTCTCTCTCTCTCTATATATATTATGTATATTTTCCAAATTCGAAAGGATTGCGCCGAGAAATCAGGCTCATTTGTAAAGACCAGGCCAAAAATTCACATGCACTAAGTTGGCAGAAGAAGTGCCATCTGTTTGTATCACACGGCTGACGTTAATTTCTACAAATTAAAGAACCAACCATCTCACAGTTTTATTTATGTCTCATTTTAAAGAAAAAACAAAAAATAACACAGAGAGAGAGAGAGAGAGAGAGAGAGAGAGAGACAGGGGAGCATAATCTAATGAAGGAAGTGACAGATTCTTCTTCAAAGCTCGGCTTTCACTCTTTGAGTCTCCATTGGAAAATCTTTCACTTTAAAACCATTCTCTCTCTCATTGTCATTCAGAACCTGCACAGGAAGAAAACATGTTTTTCCAATACAAACATCAGCATGGCAAGAGAGACAGATTCCTCAACATGGGAAAACTGGTACCTTTGATGTTCATAGCCACCATTTTCGGCCTCTTCCTCCTCTATTCTCCAAACCCTTTTACAATTATATCTAAACAAGGCCTCGATTCTGTCCCCGAAAAACAACAACCACCCAAACAAGGCCTTGATTCCTTCCAAATACAACCACCAGCCCCCATGCAAGGCCCTGCTGATCATCATCATCATCATAATCTCAAACCCCAGAAAAGTAAATTCCAAAACAACCATTTCTTCCTCACATTATGCTGAAAAATGGTTCTGGGTTGTGATTAATTCAAAATATTTTTTGGTTTTTGTAGAAAAGGATTGTGACTTGTTTAAGGGTCATTGGGTGCAAGAACCAAGAGGGCCTTTCTACACCAATTCAAGCTGCACAACAATTCCTGAGTCAAAAAATTGTTTCAAAAATGGGAGGAAAGACATGGATTTTCTCAATTGGAGATGGAAACCTGACGAATGCCACCTCCCACGGTTTGATGCAAGAAGCTTTCTGCAAATTGTGCAGGGAAAGAAAATGGCATTTATCGGTGACTCGGTTGCCCGGAATCATATGGAATCCCTACGATGCCTCTTGTCACAGGTAATTACTTTACAATTTTTATTATTATTATTTTTCCTCTGAAATTCCTGATTTTTTGAGTGTACAATAATCTAATTATATGTTACATACAAATAATAAATCAAATTTAATGCACATTGCACGGATTAAATTACTTTCTATTAATTCTAATATTCTTTGCTTGCTCTTGTCAGAGAACATTTCTATTTTTCAGTGCCGTGTCTTGCTCACTAATTTACTGTGTTTACAAGGAAAGAATTTTACTTTGATTAATGTGGGAATTGGCATTACCTTTCTGACTTCACTAGCTAAGGAAACAAATTTATTTTAAGTCTTAATTGCAGAGAAAATAGTGATTTTAAAACGCTGCGATTTCGCAAAATAAAAGTGCGATTTTAAATAAAATCATTAAAAAAAAATTAAAAATTGTTTGGGAATGTGTTTTTTAAAAAATTTGCAGTTTGAAAACATTGAAAATTCTGTATTTTCAACTTGCAAACAAGCAGATGTGTTTTGAAAAATGCATTATTTAAATGATAAATTATGATTTTAAAGGTCAACTCGTGATTTTACCGAACTCTTAATTGTGTTTTTGATAAGAGCGTTTCAAATCGCAAGTTTTGAAATCGGAAATCCAAATAATAGGACTTGAAAATTGGTATTTTTAAACATATAATTAAAGTTTAGTAAAATTATAGTTCAATCTTTTATATTATGTGTTTTTATCTCTTCCGCGATTAACTTGCTAAATTATAGGTCGAATAGACTCTAAAACTAACTTGTAATAGCTGGACATCGTTCTCAAAAAGGTTCTTCTCTAATTGAAAATCTTAATGAAAACTTAAACAATTTTGGTGAAGATAGGCCAATAACAATCTAAGATTTACAGCTATTACTTCATGTATAACTTAGAGTGGATCTATTTTGTTGCTTTTTATTTATTTTTTTTTTTTTAAGCATTGGAGATTGGTGTTCCTGTCAGTTGGCAGGACGGTGATAATGATCGCAGCAATTACAGGGAAGTCAAAACGATGATCAAAGTAGGCACATGTTACATCCATCATAGAAGCAATCAATCTTAATAAAGATTGATCATTTTCTTATATTTTATGTAGAGGTAGAATTTGGACACGTTTAGCTTTTTAGTCAACCCCACCTAGAAATGAGAGTTTTCTGTGGCCCATGTGATCTTCTGTGATCATCAAACCTTCGCTTTGAAAGGAGGCTAATATTACAAGGAAATCAAATTTACATAATGTCTTTTATTCAATAATGATCGCAGCAATAACAGGGAATTCAAAACGATGATCAAAGTAGGCACATGTGGGCAGTACAATTACATCCATCATAGAAGCAATCAATCTTAATAAAGATTGATCATTTTCTTATATTTTGTGTAGAGGTAGGATTTGGACAGGTTTAGCTTTTCAGTCAACCCCACGTAGAAATGAGAGTTTTTCTATGGCCGATGTGATCTTATGTGATCACCAATCAAACCTAAAACCTTTGCTTTGAAAGGAGGCTAAGATTACAAGGAAATCAAATTTACATAATGTCTTCATTCCACATTGTTTAGAGAGTGTAGACAGCAATCCCAATGGAAGCTCCATGTTTTGAAAGGAGATTCATGCCATTTGTGTGTGAAGAAGACAGCAATCCCATTGAAGCTTACAAATTTGTGCTAATGTTGTTGCAGGAGGAAATTCCAAATGACGTTTACAAGGATTCGGAAGACAGGTTCCGGACATTGTACTTCCCTCGCCACGACTTCACCCTTATGGTCCTTTGGAGCAAATTCCTTATAGTCGGTGAGGAAAGAATGATAAATGGTACGGGGTCAAGCTTTTTTGACTTGCAGATTGACAAGGTTGAAGACGAGTGGGCTAAGTACCTCCCTGATATAGACTACGCTATCATCTCGGCTGGGCATTGGTTCTTCCGAGTATTGTACCTACATGAAGGCGAGAATCAAGTAGGATGTGTTTACTGCCATGAACCAAATGTCACTGACCTCAACATTGACTTCGCTCTTCGAATGGCTGTTCGAGCTACGTTGAAGCACATCAATGGCTGCAAGAACTGCAGCACTCGCCTGATGACTCTATTAAGGACGTTTGCGCCTGCCCACTTTGAGAATGGGTTTTGGAATACAGGAGGATACTGCAACAGGACAACTCCATTCAAAGAGACGGAGGTAGACTTGGAGAAATTTGAGTGGCAGCTGAGGAATGTTCAGGTAGAAGAATTTGAAAGAGCAAGAGAAGCAGGGGAAAAACAGGGGAAGAGGTTTGGGTTAGTTGATGTTACAAGGGCCATGTTGATGAGACCTGATGGGCACCCAGGAGAACATTGGGGCAACACATGGAAAGGAGGCTACAACGATTGTGTCCATTGGTGCATGCCGGGCCCTGTTGACACCTGGAGTGAACTTTTTCTAGCAGCTCTGAGAAAGGAAGCAGAGGCAGGGTTGAGTTCTTGATTGAGGGTAGTTAGACGACCAATATAGCACACATATCTTAGCCATAATAACATCCCCATTTTTGTTCATAACGGCAATATATAGTTGTTTGGGTTGAAAAATATAAGCATGCCAATGAGAAATAATCCTGGAAGATCAAGATTTGTGATTGGACGATCAAGGGTCTTGCTTGCGTTTATAAAAATGTCATTCATTTGAATCTAAATTTGCTACAGAGTTTTTTTTTTTTTTTTTGTCTATATTCACTTGGCTTCAAATTTACACAAAAGAAACTAGTCATTTGTAAGTAAATCGATCATGATTTTGGAGAGTGGGCATCTGAAGACATATATGAACACAAACTACTGGAGTCTTGTTATGATTAGTCTACATAGTCCGGAACCCTATATGGAACATTTATGGCTATCAATTTTTACATAACTTGCGAATCCAATACAAACTCAACACAAAATTAATAAATTAAAGTAAGGAATCTCGTCTATTTAATTAAATAAGTTGAATTAGAATTAATTTATATAGTTTTATAAATATGCCTAAACATGAATTGAATACGATCAATTCATCCGCAACACCAACCCCCACTTCTAAAATGTAAAAAAAATGGTTTCATGAGAACCCATTACATATCCTAGAGGGCGTAAAGCAGAAGGAAATCAGGAATTCGATGAGAACATTGAAACATGAGGTGCTGCTGATTAGGAATTCGAGAGGTGCTTCTACTCTTTATGAAAGACATATAAAAAATGAATATATATTTCAAAACGACGTACGTCATATCATTGTAGGTAATCTAGCAATAAACATATTAATTATTTCCTCGTAATAATACCAAATGCTAAAGGTGTCTACCAACACAATTGCTTCCCTGCAAGATTAAAATCCTAAAAGGCTACATATTTGCATGAATGAGACTAATCCTCATGGTGGCGTGCAACAAGTGATGAGATATGCAAAACTGCAAACGGAAAAACTTATTTTAGCTAAACAAAAGTCCCAGATTTTTCTTTGCAGAAAAAAGAACTTCAATCCTATGGTCATTTTGTTTTCCTGAGCAACTTTCAATCCTATAGTCACTGTAGGGTAGCTTGCTCTCTTAATACAAGCAGGCAAATCATATGATCTAGGCACAACATACAGGGCTTCTAGCAATTCTAGGCAACCTGTTTTCTGATACGTAATATGAAAATATACAAAGAATTCCTTAAAGGAGAAAAAAAAAGTGATAGTGATGTAATGGAAAGCTGGGTGTAACGCATGATTATGGGAATATAACATAAACCCTGAAATGGAAAAACAGCATAGACGAGGCCAAACAAAAAAAAAAGTGTTTAACCCTTCATGGAGTTGAACAACAAAGGGAGGACGGGGGACTCCACTGCAAAATAAAAGGCATCAATGCCACACTACAAATCTGGAGAAATTCAATTAATTGTCGGTCCAAGGGCTCAATTTTATATACCACATTTCACTAGGAGGTAAATATGTACTAAACAATTGCAACAAGCCTAAACGTGGAGAAGTTCCTCATACATGAAAGAAACAATATATAATTTACAACTGGTAGGAGACTCAAGGTCCATGGAGGATTTGAGCATCAAAAGGCACCATAGCGCACTAAATTTGTAATTAAATGCCCTAGATCTTTCAAGTAACATAACCTTGGAGTACCAGGCTTTTTTTTTAATCTTTACACTATCTAACCTTCATTCCATCACCAGTCAACAAGGAACCCGGAACTTCATAAATATTCATTCTATGCATCAAACAATTTTAAGATACCAATATGTATCAAGGGGTAATCAACTACTCTAATTCTCAGAAAAAGAAAAAATCAACTACTTCTAAATATGGAAGCAATAGAAGGCATTTCTTC
Organism: Corylus avellana; assembly: GCF_901000735.1. Lineage (NCBI taxonomy): Eukaryota > Viridiplantae > Streptophyta > Magnoliopsida > Fagales > Betulaceae > Corylus > Corylus avellana. The sequence continues at coordinate 33,683,755 of NC_081545.1, forward strand.
TTCATCTCCAAAAGATAGGCATTAGGTGTTACACGCCATTTGTTATTCTTGAATATTCATAACTTAGATTTGAAAGATTAAGCATGTATCTGACAGCCAAAGTAGATACGTCGACTCACAAACAGGAAACACCACAAAAAACCATATTTTTTCTCTAATGTCCATAGAAGAATGAACTGCTTAGGTAAAGTTCCTTGTTGTTGACGAACAAAATTACAACTGGTCAACACTCGAGAAATCCAAATTTTCAAATGGGCCAAAACAAAAATATGTAGACAGAATCCAATTTGGCTTGTGCAGTCAAACAAAAAATTCACTTAGCCAAAACTATACTACGTATGTGATATCTTTGCTACTTGGCCAGAAAAGAAAAGTTTGTTCATAAAATTGACAACCCTGAGATACATACTTTAAAGCAAAAAAATTCAGCTGTCTTCAGTGAATGATACAAAAAGAGGAAGAGCCTATTCACATACCATGGAAGATGGAAAAATCAAGGAGGAGGTATGGCTGATAAAAAAAAAAAAAACTAGCCCTGATTCATGGAGTGAGATGGTGTTAATTAAAATAACACTTGCTATGAATAGGTATAGCAAAGTTTGGAGCGGAAAGACTACAAAAATAAGGGAACAAAACGGTAAAAATGATGGACAAAGAAAACAGATAAAGGTAAAAAAATGAGAAAATAAGATTGATGAAACAGGATCCACAATGCTAAACCAAATGGGTATAAGAGTCACAAAGCTAACCCTCGCTGCAGCAAAATGACCAAGTTATAAGAAATTCTCAAATTATTGAACAAAAAGTGATAAAAGCAGGTTACAATCATAATGAAAATAACTATAGAAATTAGCTGATCGGTCGCACATGAAAAATAAAAATACCATCAAAGGTATCGCATCCTCGAAAACGGCCTCAATACAAGAATCTAAACCAAAAGTAAACCTTTTGATCTCCAAAGAACCATTAGAAATATCTTTTAGATTAGATATCGCAATGTATTATATACACTGAACATCCAAAGCAACAAGAAGAAATGCCTAGTAGTGTATGTAGGAGTAATTTTCTGATAATGTTCTCAATATGAGCAGAATAAACTATCAATCTAAAGCAAGTAAGATAAAAAAAAAGGTCAGATTCAAAAACATAAATTGCAAATTTTGTAACTATGCTCTAAATAGCACCATCGTAATCAACCTACATTAACACCAAAGGCACCACATTCATAAGGAAAAACCAAATTTCAGATTAACACATAAAAATGGCTTTGGAACGTCATGCCTCTACTGAATTACCAAGCACAAAGGAGAATAGTTCGCGCACGGGCGAAAACTCCACCAACCCGATATCCATAGCATACCCAGTAACCGGCAACTTCAAGTCCCGCAAAACGCAGAATGCCTCGGCCATCCGAGCCCTCGGCACTTCCTGAGCAACCGCGCAATACGGAATCCACGAGTCCTGGCGATACTCCTCCGCAATTTCGATCCCTTCCTTCCTCACTGCATCGCACAACTGCGACTGGAACTGAAGAAGCGACAATGAAGGCGTAGGCGAAAGAAAAAGCACATTGTTGTCACTGGGAAGGCTCCCAATTGACGAGAAAGATAAAGGCAAAGGCTCCTGCTTTGAAGCAAAGCTCTTGACAACGTTTTCCAGCTTCGCGGGGTCGATAAAGGGGCTGGAGAAGAGGGTTATATGTGGACGAGATTCGATTTCGATGAGTTGGGTGCTGATTTGGCGGCGAGCGAGCACGTTCCAGGCCTTCAAGACCTGGTTTTCGAGGGCGGGATCGAAGTAAAGCTCTATTGCATAGCCTTGTGACATTGCTATTGGAATTGAAATTCAGAGGGGAAAAGAGTGAATCAAAGAGAAAGGAGCACAACCCAATATCCAGAATTGAGATCTCAGAGTAACCCGATAAGGGAAATTGAACAATCAAATTAGCCCACAAAGTTGAAATCGAAACCCTGGACGTTTTAGCACAAATATGTGAAAAATAAGAAATACCCAGATGAGATTGAAGGTAAGTGAGACCTAAGAAGTGAGCAACATGTGAGATTCAGAGTAGCCAACGAAGGTAAAAATCAAAACCCTAGAGATTTCGTGCGAGAACACAAAGAATAAGAAACACCCAGATGAAATTGAAGGTAAAAGAAGCCAAAGCAGCAGGAAAATGTAAGAAAATAAAATGGAAGTGAGATGAGAAATGGGCAATTGGAGAAAGGGAAACGAGAGAGACGGAGAGTTCAGAGGGGTATAGCTGTAGGAATAGGAAATGGAAGAAACAATCACATGTGAAACGGTGGGAGTAAAGTTTCAATCAGAAAGAGACAGAGGGAATAAAGGGAAAGAAATCAAAAGGCTTTTGCCCTGGTACTGTGTTTTTGCGAGGTTTCCCAACCAAATTGCCTTCAATCATCACGGCGCCGAGAGAGAGAGACTTTGCTACGTCGGACACCCTAAGAAGTACTGTAGCTTAGGTGTGCCACGAATAGAGAGAGGTTAGGATCTGCGCTCAAAAACAAACAAAAAACGAAACGTTAGGACGTTTCTAAAGGCGTTTCTGAGGATCTGTTAAAAAAATTATAAAGGCGTTTCTGAAATTGGCTCACACCTTCTTTCTTTTTTTTTTTTTCTTTTTTTTTCTTTTTTTCTTTCTATTTAAATGAAGAAAGAGATTATGATAGAGGGTCTTTTTCATTCTTGATCTGAATAGAAGTGAGAATGAGAGACCAATTAAGAATACTTTTAAATTAAACACAAGGTGAGAAATGAGAAGCAACACATTTAACTAAAAAATGTGTATAAAAATTGGCATACCTTCAAATTTTTATAACTTACCAAACCAAGCAAATTAAGTCTAATATACATTAACAAATTAAGTCTATGCACTCACTCCTAGAGGTGGACGCCGGATATATGGCTGTGGCCTGTGGGGATTCATTTGCACATATGAATGAATTAAATAATGCTAAAAGAAACCTTTTTTTTTTTTTTTTTTTTTTTTTTTAAGGGTGCTTGGGAATAAAAGGTTGGTATAAGTTTGTTATTAGTTGTTAATGAGTCATACGCTTTACCAATATATAGAAACTATAGAATTGTAGAGAAATTAACTTCACAGAGTGGTCTAAATTGTGAAGAGGAGTGCTACACATCTTAAATTTTTCTCTCAAAAGTTAGTTCTCAAATGATGTATTACCATTTCATGAGATTTATTATTTTAGAAAATGTATCACCAATTCATGAGATGATGACACATTATTTGAGAACCAACTTTTAAGAAGTAAGTATTGGGATGTCTAGCATTTCCCAATTGTGAAATTGAGCATTTCCAACATACTCCCTATAAGGGAGTCATCATACATCAGACTTCTTAAATGAACCCTAAACATTAGGATTGCAATAGTGGAATCCAAAATATTGGGTTCCACTATCGCAATCCTTATGATTATTAAAATATAAAAAAATCATTATCTCTCTTCTCTCCTCTCTCCTCTCACAATTCTCTCTCATCTCTCATCTCATATATATAATATAATTAAAAAAACAAATATTTTAATGACATAGGGAACGATTAAGGGAAGCTATTAGCATTCCCAGTAGACTTTCTATAAGGGAGTTTGTTCCCTAAGTTTAGAAAATATGTCCAAAAAATCGCAAAAAAAGTCTCACAGTAGACTCCCTAAATGAACCATAAACATTATGATTGCTACAGTGAAACCTAATGTTTTAGGTTCTACTATTGCAATCCTTATGATTATTAAAATAAAAAATAATAATTCTCTCTCCTCTCTTCTTTCAGAGCATCTCCATCAATGTAGTTAAAATAGATATATTAGTTACATTTAGCTATTTTTGACCTTTTTTTTGCTCAAACATAATAACTTCATATTAGCTAGTATACTTTAACTGCTACAGTGAATAGAAATTTGTAGCTATTTACTGTAGCATACTAGATTGAATATAATATTATTTAACATTATTTCTCTCTCTTCTTCTTCCTCACCGAGGCATTCTTGGTTTTCTGGACAAACCCACCCAACAACCCCTCCTCTCATATTTCCTTCTAGTATCAAATCATTCTTCCTCACCTACACTCCATGAGACTGACCTAATTCCTCAAGACCAAGTTAACCACACCTAAAATCATCCGAAATTCAAACAAAAAATTTCCCAACAAGAGCACCAGAACCCACGGTCGTAGATGGGGTTTAGATCCATCATAGGCCGACCGTATCAAATCCTTTTTTCTTCTAGTATCAAATCATTCTTTTGTGGCAGTGTTATTTAAGCTCCAAAATTTAAAGTTTCTTGGGTTGTGGTGGTGTGGAGGGAGAGAGGGGAGAGGGAAGAAATAATTGCAGAGGCTGGCCATGGGGGGTTTGGGTTGAGTCAGAGTGAGAGAGAGAAAAATTAAAATAAAAAATAAAAAATAAAAAAGATTAAATACAAATATTTAAAGAAAAGTAGAAAATAGAATAAAGAAGCTGTTGAAGTTTGTATAGAAAAATGAGTAGGTAAAATAGAGAATAGTGCTTTTTGAGTAGGTAAAATACCTAATGCTGCTGCAGATGCTCTCATAAGTCATGTCTCACAATTCTCTCTCATCTCTCATCTCATATATATAATATAATTAAAAGAAACAAATATTTTAATGATATACAAAATGATAAAGGAAAACTATTGGGGTGTATTTTGACATAGGGAAGTAAAAAGTGGTTTGGATATTCAAATGTAGGGAAAATGACAAGAAAGCTGCTGGGAATGCGCATAATGTATTTTGACACAAAGAAGCAAAAAGTAGTTTGAATCATTAAATATAGAAAAAATTATGAAGGAACTGCTGAAAATGCTCTAACTACATGGCCTTATATCAAAAATACAAAATTGTAGAGAAACATCCAGGAATGATCTAAAGGGTACTTCTTTCATTGAAAAGTAAAACTCATGAATGAAGCAAGCACCAAAATATAACTCCATTTGTTTCTTCATACGCTACCGCTCTGATGCCAAGTTATTACGCCACTATGATTACTTGGGGGCGTCTAGAAGTACATGACTGGGCGAGGCTCTAGGATCGGTTTTTCTGAATAATTTCAAAAGCTCTGCACCTCCCAAACAACTGAAAAGTTAAAATACTGAATCTTGATAATATTATTCATCAATCCATTGCTTAAATAAGCGTTACAAGACACTGTAAACAAGAACAGAGAAAATGAATTACATGATGAGGTACATTACATTCTACTACAGATATTGATTACTACTACTATTAATTACTGTGGAGATAGATACCCTCTTATTCTAGAATTCTCTTATTCCACGAGTCCTGCCATTGCATGACTATTGCCACGTAACAGTTTATTAAAGCAATTCCACGCTTTTCTTATTTAGGTAGAAGGTAAAGATGGACCCATTAATAACTTAATTATTCCAAATATATATTTGGGGTTCAGTGAGGAATCCGCAGATAGATTGGGATCGGATTGGGAGAATTTGGAGGTGAATCCCACACTGAGAAAGTGCTTGTAGAATTCATCCATTTATTCGTCAATTCTGGGTAATGACGGTCTATTACATCCTTCAAGCTCTCTGTATTGTTTACCCATGCAAGTCCTTTCTCCGTGTATGTCTCCTCGTTGAAATTGATCGTGAAGAACTTATCTGCTTCCAGCCTCCTGCACGTACACATGCCAAAACAAGTTAGTTATCAACTTATTGTATGTCCGAATCTTAATTTCAACACCTAATTATAATCATGGCATTCCACCTACTTTCGAAAAAATTAATTAATTCTGCCTTTATGTAACATTCATTTGATCATGTAACTTTGAAGTAATGAAGGAATAGAAAATTTTGTTAGATATATAGCATTAATGCGCCACCTAATTTACCTTCAAGGGTGTGTTTAGCCCTGTGATTTCATAAGCCAAAACTGCGTTTTAAATAAAATTGCAGAAAATGTCATGTTTGGCCATTAGCGGGGAGTGTGTTTTTTAAAAAAAAACCAAAACAAAAATGATAGGCAAAGGGATGTGTTTTAAAAAACACACCCATTTACAAGATCACTACTAAATATTTAATTGTGTTTTTAAAAAATCAAGTTTTCATTAATTGCATCTTAAAATTGCTATATTTGAAATTCACATTTTGAAACTGCTAAATCAAATTGACACTAAACAAGGCTTTGAGGCCCTCGAAATTCTTAACTCTTTAGATCTAGGTTAGGGGCAGAACTAAAATGTTTAGTTTTTGTGATACTCATTGGCTTGGGGGGACTGTGGGCTAGAGTCCCCCAAGCCCGAGGGTAGTTTCGTCCTGATCTAGGTTATGATAACTTATAACCAAGTTAATCATCATGTTATATTTGTATCACACATGATTCCCTTATTTAATTTCATTACAATTACTGGATTTGTTTTATTACCTTGATGCCATTAGTAAGAATATTACAAACGCTGTCTCACTAATAGCGAACCCAGTGATCTTTTTCTCTGCCATGAGGCCCACAAGCACATCAAGCTCTTCAACATCATCACCGTACACTTCTTCAAGCGCTCGGATTGCTTCATTGTCATCCGTCAGATCTTCCCACTTCGAAATGGGTATCAATAGTAGGGCCCTGCGGAAGTCATTGTACCTTGCGACACTCCTCTCTCTGTCCCTATAGACTGCATCATGGAGGCTAAAAAATAAGCTTCACACGGAATATATATTGGTCAATCAATTAAATAAACGATCCAAATTGGATAATACTACCTTCAAGAGCTAGTAGGTCCACATGATGAGGCCTATCATTAGCATCTCTGTCATGTACTATAAGGTCCCTGAGCCACGTAGGATAGTTCCAAAGCTCTAGGGCCCCACTAGCTTGGTGGCCCATTGAAACCAGTTGCTTTGTGAACCCAATTTCTGCCAAGGCCTTTTCTCCCGTAATACCTATCATATTTGCCATAGGAACCCTGCTATGCAAAATAAATAATTAGGACAAAACATGCGTAACATAAACATTAATTAATTTCCAAGAAAATTGCATGCACGAATTTTTCTGCTTAGGGAAATTAATTAAGAGTGTTATACTTTTCGATCAACGGTGGTGATTTGTCCGGTCCTGGAGCGGCCGAGATGTCCCGGAGGTGAAGGTGATCAGGTAAAAGCGAGTGCATACGATAAACACTCACAAACTCCTCAGTCAATGAGTAAGGGACACCATGATTATTTGGTTTCTTTAGACCCACCAAACCTCCCAATATGGCTCCTCCAACGTGACCAAATGTGTCCTTGAATGTCTTACCCAACAATCCATACCTGAAATAGATGTTCAAAAACCATTGTATATATAACAATTAAGGTCGAATTTTGGATCATCCTTTTGTGTTTAATTACAATCATCCTATAGTTGAAATTTTACCAGTTGGCACGCATCCCTGCAAGCAATGTATCAGTTTTGAGGAGCTCCACTGTCCAATCTATTGTATGGATCTTAGCAATTACTGCTGATGTCACCAACCTTGCATGACGATATAAATCTTCATCACCCAACTCTGGATATTCCTTCTGAAACATTATGAAAATGAGGCATTTTTGAGCTCAAGATGAGTCGCATGACAAGTGATAAATATTCACATGCTACGTACTGACGTACGGCAAATTCAAATTAATACCTTGAGGGTGTCACAGACAGCATTGTGTTCTTTAATGAAGAGGGCCTGCAATGTTGAGACACCAGCCCAACTATTACGAACATCTCCTGACACAGCAATGCCATCTTGGTCATGGAGAAGAAGGCCATCTGGTGATATTTTGAGTTTCCCATCTTCGAAAGTTCTCACCTTTCGCAATGTCTCTGCATTGCTCCCATATATAACACTTCCATCCCTGATATTCACCATCATTCATGTTAGTGACATGCAAAAATGTTGTTCAGGAAATTCGTACAGTCATTTGCAATTTGAGATTATCTTTGCACGGGTGCTGTTTTGGTATTACAATTTTTATTACAAGTTCTTTATAAATTGATGTGATAGTTACGTGACACTTATTACATTACAGTTCTACGTTGACTACTAACATGTCAGTTTATAAGTCTATGTACGTGTCACTTATAATGTTAGTCATTAAACAAATAGTTTAGTTTGTTCCTACCACCATGGTGTACGAATGTTCAATGTCCCATGCTTAATCTCGTGAAAGCCGGTTGGAACCTCCTTTGTCTCGTAGAACTTGAAAGACTTGAGGGGGCATTGGTTTGCAACTTCTATAGGTGCAGTAAGCTCAATCTACAATAATTTTGTCCAAATTAATTAAAGAACATTCATGCACACATAAATAAATAAATAAACATATATTTATTATTGACACAAAAACAAAGTGTTTGATTTCAATATATATATATACAAAGCAAACCTGATTGGTATCCTCCAAGTGGTCAACCCAATCATGTATCATAAACTGAATCCAAGAAGCAGCAATCATGTTGAATTGCTTCCCTGTGTCGGTGAATTTTCTCCGCGCAAGAAGTTTTGTGGCCACCACCATCGGATCTGGTTTCGTTAGCTGCGCGCACATATATATATCATCCAAATTAAGTGTTGTTATAACAAAGGAGGGATCGAGCAATCAGTTTGCATAAGAATTAATGCATTGTCGAAATGGAGCAATCACTACGTACGTAGTGCTTACAAATATATACCTTGTTCTTTTGATCAACGGGGAGAAGGTTTCTGCCAAAGAAAGTTTCATCACTACCTGCACCTTCATTGAAGGGATCGTTGTGTTTTCCATCGGCTGTCTTATATGGATAATCCCCGGGGTTAAACCTGACACCCATCGGAGATCTACCAACGTTGATTAAATTGTATTCCTGGTGAAGGTGCCGGCGAATGGCGAGATAAAATAGACCTAAGAACACTGGAAAGCGGTGCCATATCCCCAACTTATCAACGGAGTGCACAATCTGCATGAAAGATAACACGTCATTGTCTTCTTCCTAAAAAAGGAAACATACGCTAAAGATCAGTAGTATCTAGCTACGTACATGCATGTCTTGACATTTTTGGAAACATACGCTAAAGCTTATGAACATTATGACAGTAGATATAGATAGAATGATAAAGTGGGATTTTTACAAGGAAGAGGAAAGCATCAATGAGAGTCATCTTCGCAACAGCTGCATGGAAATCTTCATGGATGAATCCATGGAAAAGTGGAGTTAGGAGATCCCTCAGCGATGCCATTACTGCAGAAAACATAGCTTAATTAAGATCACAGCTAGCACTCTCTATTTTTTGTTTTCATGAATGATCACAACCCTCTCTAGCTCTATATATACACTAAAAGGAAGGACCTCCTTCGTGCAAAACGTCAAACGTTCGATCGGGGGACCATTAATTCGCTGCAATTCGGCCTTTTTGATCAACATGATTCAAGTGAGGAGTGGAACTAATTAGTGTTGATGTGACTTTTATTGGTCATATATGGGCATGAAAATCAGAAACAATCACCTTATAATAAATTTATACCCTTTTTTTTTTTTTTATAAGAAATAAATTTATACTTTGCTTTCCTATGTTCTTAGCATATTCCTATAATAACCCATTAATGATAAAATTCATTCAGTTTATTATCCAGGCTTCCACATTTTTATGTTCTGTTTTACCATTTTTCTTCAAGTGGTGTTGCTAGCCACCTTCAACAATTGGCCAAGGACTTAACCAAGGATTTTTATCGATGGTGGCACAACATGAATAAAAATATATTTAGATAAAAGGGCTAAGGTATGGGTGAGAAATATATTAAGATTGAAGATTAAATCAATATATAAAAGATAAAATTAGTATCTATTTAGTGTTAAGAAAATATAAGCAAAAGAAAAGACAATAAAATAATTATTTCTTAATATATTTCAATTTGTAGTTTAATTATCTATCAAAATGGAACTCGACGTTCTTTTAGATCCTAAAAATCATCTATGATTGAATATGTACTAACATTCATAGCAATGTTTCCTTTAATATATATACAACATCAAAGAATCAATCATAAACTCGTATTTAAATTTATCGTGAAACTTAGTTTCAACAATATTCATAACTGACAAGTGACAATGCTTGTTCAATTTGTAGCTGTGGTAGAAACAGGAAGAATAAGCGCAAGTACAACGACTCGATATATACAAGTTGGTTGATGGTTGATATTCTGGTGCTTACAAACCATGCATTTAGACAATTTAAAAATATTTGACAATCATTGAAAGTATGAATTTTGAATTACATTATGCTCATAATGTTAAGTTCTATTTTCAATTTTTTGTCCATGATCGTATTTAGCATCTGACTAATATTATCTGATATATGTAAATTTGGGACCAAATTCATTGGTATATGTAACGATATTCAAATATTGGATATTTCATCTCCTGTGGTCAAAGATTGATGGCATTGAATCTGAAGCAAAATTTGACCGTTGGGGACCATATAAATGAGGACAATATTGCTCCATATTTGCCCCACGAAGGAGAGAATTTTTTGAACCGAGCCTTATCTATTTAATGGCAGCAGTGACACGTGATTGTATTCAGCTTCGTACGTAATCTTATCTCTTACTTTTGGCCAGATTCCTACACCTATTCATCGTTGAATCAGAGGAATTTTGCAAACTTCAAAGAACATATTTGTCTTTGGAGGGTTTTGAGATGATGATTGAGAAAGGATATGTGCCTCGGGAATCTTTAACCGATCGACATCACCCATGCCCCGCTTCGATGAGATAAGATTTTGAAGCTGAATGGTAAATGTGAATGCTGTAAATAAATATAATGTTGTGCACGAGCCACTAGTTTCAATATATAACAATATTTAAAGATCATGCACGATCAGGAGAAAACGAATGAATATCATAATTAATAACAACTTAGAAAAATTATAGCCCACAGTAATGACATATATACGCCACTTGTCCTTCAAATGCCTATGTGGCGTGATCTAGTAGCTAAGTTGGGTTGGGTTACGCTTTCCACTCATCGATCAATCTCCCCCCACCCTCCTTTTTTTTTTGTTCTAATTTTAATTTGTATTTCTTTTCTCGGCAGCCAGACAGACCCAATGGCTAATGTTTGGCCACGTTGTTGGGGGTTGTATTTGCTGGTTTTCCCATGTTGGAGAGAGAGAGAGAGAGATACTTACGGATGTGCAACGTGAATACCGTGTCCAAATAGACAACATATATAGGTGATTGGATTTAGGACCATATATATTTGTGCTCAAATTTTGTTCTTTTGCAAAGATGTCATCTTTGGGAAAAATGATAAACAAATGTATCAGTTTAATATTTCTAGGTAATATTAGACATAATAAGCTTATGGTTTATTAAAGTAGTTGCACGAACATTTTGCCCTTCCAAGTAGATCGAGGGTAAATTAAGACAGACTCAATATACAACTTCATTATTCCAAATAATACATAATAGGGTTTGCTATAATATGGGATTCACTTAGGAACTCGCAGATAGAGTGGGATTGGATTGTGAGAATTTGGAGGTGAATCCCAGACTGAGAAAGCACTCGTAGAATTCATCCATTTCTTCGTCAATTCTGGATGATGACGATCAATTACATCTTTCAGGTTCTCTGTATTATTTACCCATTCAAATCCTTTCTTTGTATACGTCTCCTCGTTGAAATTGCTTGTGAAGAACCTATCTGATTCCAGCCTCCTGCACGCATGAATGCCCAACCAAGTTAATCATCACACACGATTCCCTTATTTAATTTCATTACAATTATTGGATTTGTTTTATTACCTTGATGCCATTAGTAAGAATATTACAAAAGCTGTCTCACTAATAGCGAACCCTGTGATCTTTTTCTCTGCCATGAGGCCCACAAGTAAATCAAGCTCTTCAACATCATCACCGTACACTTCTTCCAGAGCTCGAATCGCTTCGTTGTCATCCGTCAGATCTTCCCATTTTGAAATGGGTATCAATAGTAGGGCCCTACGGAAGTCATTGTACCTTGCGACATTCCTCTCTCTGTCCCTATAAACTGCATCATGGAGGCTAAGAATAAGCTTGCTTCACATTGAATATAAATTGGTAATTAAATCAATTAAATAAACGATCCAGATTAGCTAATACTACCTTCAAGAGCTGGTAGGTCCACATGATTAGGCCTATCATGGCCATCCACCTCCTGTGGTATAAGGTCCCTTAGCCATGTAGGATAGTTCCAAAGCTCTAGGGCCCCACTAGCTTGGTGGCCCATTGAAACCAGTTGCTTTGTGAACCCAATTTCTGCCAAAACCTTTTCTCCCTTAATACCTATCAAATTTGCCATAGGAACCCTGAAATACAAAAAAAATTAGGACAAAACAATTATTTCCATGAAAATTGAATGGTACACCAATTTTGATGCCGAGTTAAATCAAGAGGGTTATACTTTTCAATCAATGGTGGAGATTTGTTCGGTCCTAGTGTGGTTGAAACGTCCCTGAGGTTAAGGTGATCGGGTAAAAGCGAGTGCATGCGATAAACACTAACAAACTCCTCAGTCAATGAGTAAGGAACACCATGATTATTTGGTTTCTTTAGACCCACCAAACCTCCCAATATTGCTCCTCCAACGTGACCAAATGTGTCCTTGAATTTCTTACCCAACAACCCATACCTGAAATAGATGTTCAGAAAGTACGTACCATCATATAACCATTATAAGTTTGAATTTTGGATCATCCGTTTGTGTTTGCAATCATTCAATAGTTGAACCATAGAGATTGCATTTAAGTTTGTGAACAAAATTTTCATTTTCGGTTGCCTTAATAGATATTATGAAAATGAATTAAAAACCACCATTTTGCATTTTTCTTTTAGTATTAATCATATATATATAGAGAGAGAGAGATATGGGGAAGAATACCAGTTGGCGCGCATCCCAGCAAGCAATGTATCAGTTTTGAGGAGCTCCACTGTCCAATCTATTGTATGGATCTTAGCAATTACTGCTGATGTCACCAGCCTTGCATGACGATATAATTCTTCATCACCAAACTCTGGATATTCCTTCTGAAACATCATTAAAATGAGGCTGTTTTGAGCTCATGATGTATGGTCGCATGAAAAGTGGTAAATATTCACATGCTACGAACAGCTGATCCAATATACCTTGAGGGTGTCACAGACAGCATTGTGTTCTTTAATGAAGAGGGCCTGCAATGTAGAGACGCCAGCCCAACTATTACGAACATCTCCGGACACAGCAATGCCATCTTGGTCATGGGGAAGAAGGCCATCTGGTGATATTTTGAGCTTCCCATCTTTGAAACTTCTCACCTTTCCCAACCTCTCTGCATTGCTCCCATATATAGCACTTCCATCCCTGATATTCACCATCATTCTTGTTAGAGACATGCAAATTTTTAAAATATATAATCACTTGTCTAGGGAAGAAATTAATTTAATTTTTTAATTTATATTCTTACATTTATTACACCAACAAATAAAAAATTAAATTTGATTACGAAAAGTTTCTTACCACCATGGTGTACGAATGTTCAATGTCCCATTCTTAATCTCGTTAAAGCCAGTTGGAACCTCCTTTGTCTTGTAGAACTTGAAAGACTTGAGGGGGCATTGGTTTGCAACTTCTCTAGGTGCAATCAGCTCAATCTACAATAATTTTGTCCAAATTAAAGAACATGTTTATATATATGCACATAAATAAATAAACATATATTTATTATTGACACAAAAAAAAAACAAAGTGTTTAATTTCAATATATATATAGAAAGCAAACCTGATTGGTATCCTCTAAGTGGTCAACCCAATCATGTATCATAAACTGAATCCAAGAAGCAGCAATCATGTTGAATTGCTTCCCTGTGTCGGTGAATTTTCTCCGCGCAAGAAGTTTTGTGGCCACCACCATTGGATCTGGTTTCCTTAGCTGCGCGCGCACATAGCATCTAAATTAAATTATTGTTATCATTATTATTAATTTTATTTTGATATGTCTACACAAGAGAATGGGGAGAGAGATTTGAATTAGTGACCTCCGCTTTATGAGGTATGATCAACAGCTGATTGAGCTACTCATTGAAGACCCAAATTAAATTATAATAGGTAATTAAATTAATTATTCATAGCATAAATATTGTAACTCTTTTAGATTTCTTATAACTTTTACTAGTAGAGTTTCACATGCAGCAAATTATCTTAATAATTTGAAGTAATAAATATTTAAAAAAATAAAAAATGCTAGGCATACGGAAGAGAGAGAAATTCATAAACAATGAAAAAAAAAAATTAAATCTCTCTCTCACTCACACGCAGCACTGGCAGCAGAGAAAAAGAGTTCTTTGCTGCCCAGTGCCTCTCTCTCTCTGTCACTCTCTCTCTCACACACTAAAAAAAAAAATTCTCAGGCTAGTCGCTGGGTTCTAGCCGTGACCCAGGCGGTATACCTAGCATTTCTCTTAAAAAGTTTCAAGTTTCATGCTTATATTGAGCCACGTAATCATATAAGCACGTATAGTGTTTATGTATATAGGACCATTTATTTATTTATTACATATGAGATAATATTTAGTTATTTATATGGAAAATATTGGTAGGACCACGTGTGTTTCTCGTCTCTTTATATCAAAACTTCGGATTTCAATTTTTTAAATTTGATATCCGAGTTTACAATCATTTTAAGTCCTGATATTTTTTTCTTTCTTTTTTTTTTTTTTTTTCCTCTCAAAAAAATGACAAAATTAATATGAAAATATACTCTCCTTTAAAAAAAGTTGAAAAACAATTAAAAACACAAGAAATGGAGATAAAAAATGAAGTTGATTTATACATCTGAATTGAAGCCATATCCGTGCAGCTAGCCATGATGATGGCTAGATGCGACCCAACCCCATCATTGTCGAGCTCTCAACCAGCCACGGCCGGCCTTGGTTAAATATTGGGTGCGTCAAGGTCGAGTTCTCATGCACCCAACCATGCATATATAGTGGTTAGGCATAACCCAATGGTTGAATTTGGGTATAACCCAGCCACGGGGGCCGGTAAGTATAGTGGGGTGAGTCCATCATGATCAAACCCTCTCTTTTTTCTTTTTTAATAAAAAAAAATCGTATCTTATCTTCTTCTTCTTCTTCTTCTTCTTCCTAATAGTTTTTATTTTTTTATTATTTTTTTTTAAAAAAGAAGAATATTATCAAACAACTCAACATACATAAAACATTTAGGGACAACTTTCACCTTTCATAACAAAAAAATGAAAAAAAACACCTTTTAAAAAGGGTTGCCAAACGAGCTCGTTAACATAATTGTATCTCATATCATTTATATTATTTATTTAATAAAAAAATGACAAGATTTTGGGGTTTAAAAAATTTAAATGATAGTAAACTTAATTTTCAAATTTTTAAAATTAAAAATCGAGATGTACGTGTGAGTCTTATATGGTCCCAACGGGAGAAATATCAAATACCTTGTTCTTTTGATCAACCGGAAGAAGGTTTCTGCCAAAGAAAGTTCCTTCACTACCTGCACCTTCATTGAAGGGATCGTTGTGTTCTCCATCAGCTGTCCTGTATGGATAATCCCCAGGGTAAAACCTAACACCCACCGGAGATCTTCCAACGTTGATTAAATTGTATTCCTGGTGAAGGTGCCGGCGAATTTCGAGATAAGTTAGACCTAAGAACACTGGTAAGCGGTGCCATATCCCCAGCTTATCAATGGAGTGCACAATCTGCATGAAACACACGAAAAAGATAACGTCACTAATTAATGTCTTAATTCCTCCCATAAAAGGAAATGTCTACATGCATGTCGATCTTGGCATTTTCAGAAACAAAAAAGAATGATAATAATATAATATTGCACAAGCTTATGAACATTAATGGCAGTACAAGGAAGAGGAAAGCGTCTATGAGAGTCATCTTGGCAACAGCTTCATGGAAGTCATCATGGATGAATCGATGGAAAGGAGCAGTTAGGAGAACCCTCAGGGACGTCATTACTACAGACAACATTGTCGTTGCTCAATTGCATACAATCACTACTCTTTCTTTGAGATATATATATACCAAATGGAGGGACGTCGTCCTTCGTGCAAAAATGTCAAACGATGATCGATAGGCGGCCAATATAATAAAGACGCATTAATAATATAATAAAGACAAAGCTCAATAATTTTAATTGCATGACAACAATATATAATTTTCTATAAAATAACATTACTCTATTAATTATTTAGTTTTTGTAAATTTCGTTTTTGTTCTCCCAATAGTTTTTAAAAAACCTGTTATCATTATTAATTTCTGAAATATAAGAAAACGTCCATAAAAAAAAAAATAAAAATAAAAAATAAAAAATAAAAAATTGAAGGTCCATCACGGCATCAGCATCAGTGAGACGGAGGGAGGGGCGAACCGGTTGGGGCCATGGTCCCCCCCCCCTCCCCACTTCCTCAAAAAGATGTTACCTATTATTCAAATTGTTATAACTAGCTTACAAAAAGTCTCTATATATAATTAATACACATTTGCAATGACGTTACTTACCCACAGAGATATTACCCATTATTTAAATTGTTATAACTAGCTAGCTTCCAAAAAAGTCTATATATAATTAATACACGTTTGCAATGACATTGCTTACACATAGAGACGGAGGGAGGGGGGACCAGCTGGGGCCATGGTCCCCCCCACTTCCTCAAAAAAGATATTTTAAGGAGTAAAAAAAAAAAAATTATACCGGTACCCCCCAATTTTTTTTTTCCTTCATAGATTGATTGTCGGCTTGGAAACTTGGAAATTCCTGTGGCTACTTGGAAATTTCTGTGTTTTTTGTTGTTGTTATTTTCTTTATGTATGTATGTAAATCTTGGATCTTTTCTCTGTGGGGATTTTTGGTTCTTGATTTGGTATGGCCGTATGAGAATTTTTGATAGGTTTTATTTTGATGGGTTTTCATAACTAATGCCATTGAGAAATCTCTAGTTTCTCTTTAAGTTTTTGTTCCACCCATTTAATTTCAAGTTTGAAATCATAATGATTTAGGGAATTTTTGATTAGGTCCGAATTTGGGGGAATTTTAGTAAGAAGCTAAATTCCTAAAATTAACTAGGGGATTTTATGTGTAGTGGATTTCTATGCATGATTTAAAATCCGGGTTGTTAGATTAATGGGTTTAAAGCTTTAATTTCACTATTGTTTATAGTATGGACATAAACCCTAATTTGTATAGTATGAATTAAATTAGGGCTTTTGGTATGTGAACACTAGGATTGCTAATTGGATGTGTTAATTACATTTAAGCGTTAATTGACCCTAGCTAGACTTTTATGAGTTCAATGGAAATTGATGCCCATGGGGTTTAGGTTTTAATATGTCATATTATAATCATATTGATTATTGTATATGAATATGAGTATTATAAATTTGGGGTAAATTGCTAGATCAATGGAATAGGAAGAGAATAATAATTATAGGGTTAAAGTGTAATGTTTAACTTAGAGTCTATGTGATGATTATGTTATTCATATGAGTTTGTTCATTGTTAACTTACACATATTTTTTCTTATTTTTTAAAGACTCAAAATGATCATGTAAATTTATTTGTAGATGATGAGAAAGTCAAATACAATACTTGACTATTTCAAAAGAAAAAATGCACAAAATTTATTGGAGTTTGATCCTGGATTGTGTGTCACTTATGAGAATATTATGTTAATCAACGAGGTGCAAAATAACTCAACGCAGGTCGCACTTTTTGAGGTTAATACTCTAAGCTCAATTCATAATCTAAGTGGTCTTGTAATTTAGATATTATGGTTATTAAATATTGAGAATATTGTTTGTTAGAATTTAAACATTTAATTGGAGAGTATGACACAATTCTAAGCTCAATTCCCCATTGTATTTAAGTACCAGTGATTAGAAAAAGAAGAAGAAAAATAGAAAAAAGCACTAGCTCATTACACACTGCACAGAAAAAAAAAAAAAAAAATTGCTTTGGTCCCCTCCCATAAAATTTCTTGGCTCCGTCCCTGCATCACCATGCTTTTAGGGTGGTAATAGTTTTTTGTGTACGAGGGCTCTGCCCTTTTCTTTCAATAAATTATTATTCATATCGCCTTATAATAACGACCCAAAAATCTTCACATAATAACGATTTATGTGCAGGCAATTGTATCCATAAAGAATGGTGCATATCTTTTGAAGTGTGGATGAAGATGGAAGCCCAAATTTTGCCTTTTCAGGCTTTCTACAGTGTGTGCATATGACTTAGCATCTTTGTTTAGAATTATGAGAGTGTTACACTTTAGTGTAAATGCAGGTTTATAGTGCTTCACATTTATAGTAATGATATTTGCTGGATCAATGGTAATGAATTGTGTTTGAACAACTAGTTCCCCTATAAGGAAAGACCTAACTAACTCAACTATCTTATCATGGAGAGTTGTGCAATCTTTGATAAATTTATTTCCCAAAACATGTGTGGGATCTTTTAGATATTTGAAGCATCACTTGTTGTGGATAGCCTGCTTGTAGCATTTCATTATACAAAATATGATTTAGATTTGATACTTGATGATTTTGTACTACTAAGAGACTATAAAGTGCAGTTCTAGACACTTTTTTTTTTAAAAAATTATTTTTTATTTTTTTATATAGTGCTGGCATGTTACATTTCTAATATATGGATTGCATGAGAAAAACATTTTCTCCATATATTAATTATAGGAGGCGATCGGGTAATTAACCTTAATTATATTATATTAGTTATATTTACATTTTCATAATTAAAAATGTTACTTCCACATTGTAGTTGACTTAAGAACATATATATGATTGCATAATATACATTTGCATCTATTTATATATAGGTGAGAATGGATTAACAAATGAAGATGAGCATGCAGCTGATGCAGAAGGCGACCATCGTGGATCATCACAAAGTATGTGTAGATCTCCATATCTTAGTCACTTGTAATATAATCTAGTTATATATAGGTTTGCACTTTCAAAATAGTTAGATATAGGTTTGTAATTTAATTTAATTTTTTTAAGTTTTATCATTTGCAGGTAATCGTTAAGTGACGTACGTATACTTGACATGTTAGGTTGGGTACGTATTTGACGCCAAATGCTAAGTGAACCCGTTGATATATTTTATTTCATATACAATATACAATTTTTGTAAACTCTTTTAAGAGGTGGTACACTTTGTGTTTATGATATCGTTTTGGATATTTTATTTCATATGTATGGTACAATTTTTGTTAACTCTTTAAGATGTGGTACACTTTGTGTTTATGATATCATCATTTTGGATTTAAATGTCTTATGAGATATGAGATTGTATATATGGATTCGAAATGTATTGTGAGATATGTATAAGATTGTATGAGATTGATGAATGGAGAAAATATTTATAGATTAATTCAATATTTATGGAGAAAATATGCAATACAATATTGTATTGCGTATTGTATATCAGGAGAAAATAAAAATATATATGGATTGTATAGGGAAAACATTTTCTCCATATATTAATTATTGGAGGTGCTTCGCAGTGTGGAAGTGATCCCTTATAGAAATAGGGGCGCTTTACACGCAAGCGCCCCCTTTTTAGAATGAAGGCGCTTCCTAGGCAAGCGCCCCGTTTTAAAAAAGGGGGCGCTTGCCTAGGAAGCTCCCTCATTCTAAAAAGGGGGTGCTTGTCTAGGAAGCACACCCTTTTTAATTAAAAAGGTGTGTTTTTGGTCAACATAAACATTTTGGTAGTTGACAAGTTGTTATAAAAAAGACAAAGCATTAATAATATAATAATGAAGAAAGGTGGGATGGTAAATGCAAACGGGTGATGCTAAACAGAACACTGGCGTGCCATGCACGCCAGCGTTCTGTGTATCATGGCCCAATGCAAACAGGTGGAGAAGATGAGATTGCAGGCTTTCTTTCGCTTTATTGATC
>NC_081545.1:33703917-33726331 GCF_901000735.1 Corylus avellana
AAAAAAAAAAAAAAAAAAAGTTTAGTGATATGATTATTTGGGATATTTTTGGCCAAAAAAAAGGTCCCTATTAATTTTGCAGCGCTTGATTAGGGCACTTGGGACACATCGGTTTTTATGACGACTAGAATTTAAATTTGAGACCTTTTTTTTTAAAACGAGACGTTTGGAACAAAGCGCCCCCTTTTAAAAAAGGGGGCGCTGGCACTTGCCTAGGAAGCGCCCTTATTCTAAAAAGGGGGCGCTTGTCTAGGAAGCGCACCCTTTTTAATTAAAATGGTGCGTTTTTCACTACTAAGCGCTCCCTTTTTTAAAAGGGGGCGTTTTGTTCCAAACGTCACCGATGTGTCCCAAGTGCCCTAATCAAGCGCTGCAAAATTAATAGGGACCTTTTTTTTAGCCAAAAATATCCCAAATAATCATATCACTAAACCCCCTTTTTTTTTTTTTTTTGTGTGGTGCACTAGGTTGTGTCCTGTCTGATCAATAAAGCAAAAGAAAGCCTGTAATCTCATCTTCTCCACCTGTTTGCATTGGGCCATGATACACAGAACGCTGGCGTGCACGGCACGCCAATGTTCTATTTAGCATCACCCGTTTGCATTTACCATCCCACTTTTCTTCATTATTATATTATTAATGCTTTGTCTTTTTTATAACGACTTGTCACCTACCAAAATGTTTACGTTGACCAAGACTTAAAGCCAAATTATGAGAGTTTTGTTTTTGTTTTGTTTTTTTGTTTTTTTTACTTTTGGGTTAATTAGTTTTACAGTGGTTCGAGAGGTCCATTGGTAGTGATATAAATGTATATATATGGTGATATCATATACCCTTAAAGGTATATGATATCACCATACTCAACAAATTAGAAAGAAAAAGCTTTTTTTTTTGGTATAGCATTTTGAACATGTTGCAATACTCTAACGCATGCAACTCACTTACAAAAACTTTTGGGGTAATTACTTTTTGGCCTCATGAACTACAATACCTTGTCACTTTCTTCCCATAAACTATTAATTATGACACCTGACCCATCAAACTACCATCTTATGACAAAAAACCCAATTCCGTTAGTCAAAGGGGTTAAAATTGACAGTCAACGGTCATGTGCCATTTTAAATTTTTTTCTTTCACTTTTACCTTCACTTCAAACAAATAAAGTCAATATGTTTAGGAGGATATAAGCGTCATTTTCTCGATCTGAAGTGAGGGCAAAAGTGGAAGAAAAAAAATTTAAAATGACACATGACTTGCACATGATCGTTGACCGTCAATTTTAACTCTTTTAACTAACGAAATGTAGCTTTTTGTCATAAGATGGTAATTTGATGGGGTCAGGTGAATCTCTCCCCTCCACCCCCTTTTTTTTTTTTTTTTTTTTTTCTAATTTTAATTTGTATTTCTTTTCTCGGCAGCCAGACAGACCCAATGGCTAATGTTTGGCCACGTTGTTGGGGGTTGTGTTTGCTGGTTTTCCCATGTTGGAGAGAGAGAGAGAGAGAGAGAGATACGTACGGATGTGCAACGTGAATACCGTGTACAAATAGACAACATAGGTGATTGGATTTGGGACCATATTTGTGCTCAAATTTTGTTCTTTTGTAAAGATGTCATCTTTGGGAAAAATGATAAACAAATGTATCAGTTTAATATTTCTAGGTAATATTAGACATAGTAATCTTATGGTTTATTAAAGTAGTTCCACATACATTTTCCCCTTCAAGTAGATCGAGGGTAAATTCAGACAGACTCAATATATAACTTCGTTATTCCAAATAATACATAATAGGCGGGGTTTGATATAATTTGGGATTCACTGAGGAACTCGCAGATAGAGTGGGATTGGATTGTGAGAATTTGGAGATGAATCCCAAACTGAGAAAGCACTCGTAGAATTCATCCATTTCTTCGTCAATTCTGGATGATGACGATCAATTACATCTTTCAGGTTTTCTGTATTATTTACCCATGCAAATCCTTTCTTTGTATATGTCTCCTCGTTGAAATTGCTTGTGAAGAACCTATCTGATTCCAGCCTCCTGCACGCATGAATGCCCAACCAAGTTAATCATCATGTTATAAATATTGTATCACACACGATTCCCTTATTTAATTTCATTACAATTACTGGATTTGTTTTATTACCTTGATGCCATTAGTAAGAATATTACAAAAGCTGTCTCACTAATAGCGAACCCTGTGATCTTTTTCTCTGCCATGAGGCCCACAAGCAAATCAAGCTCTTCAACATCATCACCGTACACTTCTTCAAGCACTCGAATCGCTTCGTTGTCATCCGTCAGATCTTTCCATTTTGAAATGGGTATCAATAGTAGGGCCCTGCGGAAGCCATTGTACCTTGCGACATTCCTCTCTCTGTCCCTATAAACTGCATCATGGAGGCTAAGAATAAGCTTGCTTCACATTGAATATAAATTGGTAATTAAATCAATTAAATAAACGACCCAGATTAGCTAATACTACCTTCAAGAGCTGGTAGGTCCACATGATTAGGCCTATCATGGCCATCCACCTCCTGTGGTATAAGGTCCCTGAGCCACGTAGGATAGTTCCAAAGCTCTAGGGCCCCACTAGCTTGGTGGCCCATTGAAACCAGTTGCTTTGTGAACCCAATTTCTGCCAAAACCTTTTCTCCCTTAATACCTACCAAATTTGCCATAGGAACCCTGAAATACAAAAATAATTAGGACAAAACAATTTCCATAAAAATTGAATGGTCTAATTTTGATGCTGATCAGTTAAATCAAGAGGGTTATACTTTTCGATCAACGGTGGAGATTTGTTCGGTCCTGGTGCGGTTGAGATGTCCCTGAGGTTAAGATGATCGGGTAAAAGCGAGTGCATGCGATAAACACTAACAAACTCCTCAGTCAAAGAATAGGGAACGCCATGATTATTTGGTTTCTTTAGACCCACCAAACCTCCCAATTCGGCTCCTCCAACGTGACCAAATGTGTCCTTGAATTTCTTACCCAACAATCCATACCTGAAATAGATGTTCAGAAAGTACCATCATATAACAATTATAAGGTTGAATTTTGGATCATCCGTTTGTGTTTGCAACGATCTTATAGTTGAACCATATTGGTTCAATTTAAGTTTGTGAACAAGATTTCCTTTTAATGGAGAAGATGATCAATTCAGTAAACTTATGTTGAAATGAAAGAATACCAGTTGGCGCGCATCCCAGCAAGCAATGTATCAGTTTTGAGGAGCTCCACTGTCCAATCTATTGTATGGATCTTAGCAATTACTGCTGATGTCACCAGCCTTGCATGACGATATAATTCTTCATCACCAAACTCTGGATATTCCTTCTGAAACATCATTAAAATGAGGTTGTTTTCAGCTCATGATATATGATCGCATGAAAGGTGGTAAATATTCACATGATACGAACAGCTGATCCAAAATACCTTGAGGGTATCGCAGACAGCATTGTGTTCTTTAATAAAGAGGGCCTGCAATGTTGAGACGCCAGCCCAACTATTACGAACATCTCCGGACACAGCAATGCCATCTTGGTCATGGGAAAGAAGGCCATCTGGTGATATTTTGAGCTTCCCATCTTTGAAATTTCTCACCTTTCCCAACCTCTCTGCATTGCTCCCATATATAGCACTTCCATCCCTGATATTCACCATCATTCTTGTTAAACACATGTAAAATTTTTAAATAATTACTTGTTTAGGGACGAAATGAATTTAATCATTTAATTTATATTTTCACTTTTTTACGCCAATCAATAAAAAATTAAATTTGATTACGAAAAGTTTCGTACCACCATGGTGTACGAATGTTCAATGTCCCATTCTTGATCTTGTAAAAGCCAGTTGGAACCTCCTTTGTCTTGTAGAACTTGAAAGACTTGAGGGGGCATTGGTTTGCAACTTCTCTAGGTGCAATCAGCTCAATCTACAACAATTTTGTCCAAATTAAAGAACATATTTATAATATAAACATATATTTTTTATTGACACAAAAACAAAGTGTTTAATTTCAATATATATATATATATATATATACAAAGCAAACCTGATTGGTATCCTCCAAGTGGTCAACCCAATCATGTATCATAAACTGAATCCAAGAAGCAGCAATCATGTTGAATTGCTTCCCTGTGTCGGTGAATTTTCTCCGCGCAAGAAGTTTTGTGGCCACCACCATTGGATCTGGTTTCCTTAGCTGCGCGCGCACATATCATCCAAATTAAATTAATTATTCATAACATAAATTATTGTAACTCTTTTAGATTTCTTACAACTTTTACTAGTTGAGTTTCACATACAGCAAATTATCGTAATTATAATTTGAAGTAATAAATATTTAAAAAAATTTCATGCGTATATTGAGCTACGTGATCATATATATAAGCAAAGATGGATTTAGAGGGACTGGGAGTGGCTTTGGTCCCCCCCAAAATTAGAAGAAAAAAAAAATTAAGGCAAAAAAATAAATAAATAAAATTAATGTATCTTTTACCAATTGGTCTCTCCCTAAATTGAAAGCTGGCTCCGTCCCTGTGTATATATAAGCATGTATAGTGTGTATCTATATGGAACCATTTTTTTTTTTTATTACATATGAGATAATATTTAGTTATTTATACAGAAAAAATTGGTAGGACCACGTGTGTTTTTCGTCTCTTTATATTAAAACTTCGGATTTCAATTTTTTAAATTTGACATCCGAGTTTACAATCATTTTAAGTCCTGATATTTTTATCTTTTTTTTTTCCTAAAAAAATGATAAAATTAATATGAAAATATACTCTCCTTTAAAAAAAGTTGAAAAAAAAATTAAAAACACAAGAAAAGGAGAAAAAAAAATGAAGTTGATTTATACATCTGAAGCCATATATATCCATGCAGCTAGCCATGATGATGGCTAGATGCGACCCAACCCCATCATTGTCGAGCTCTCAACCAGCCAGTGGCGGAGCTAAGATATTTTTTTGTAGAGGCTGATCAAAGTGGGATTAATAATTAATTAATATAATATAATGTTATATTTTAATATTGTTTATTTGATCAAGAAACACTGTAGTAAGATTATATCTCTATTTTATCCCCAAAATATGATGTATTATATAAAAAATTAATAGTGATTAATTCCAAATTTAATAGTGATTTTAAAATCTATATACTTTTCATGTCAAAAAAAAAAAAAAAATCTATATACTTGTAAAAATAAGAGAACGACATAAATCTTACTTATAGCATTACTCTGATTTACCCAAAAACCAACATATATAAATATTTATTTAAAACAGAATATTGTATTTCAATTAATTACTTCTAATATTTAATTATCTATCAATAATATGCAATTTTTTTTTAAAGATATTGTCTTTCACACTAACATCTAATATCTTTTCTAGAGCAAAAACATACTAATAAGAAAAGAAGATTAGTTTAAGCGGTTGAAATGCCACCTGTGTGGGTTAAAAAAAAAAAACAAAAGAAAAGGAAAGTGGGTCTTCGAGAGATGAGAGACTTTGAGAGAGTGAAATTTAGTGGCTATAGACTTATGGCTTAGGGACTGACACGCCAGCTAACACCCTTGATACCCACGCCTATCAGCATCTTCTCCTTATTTTTCATTTCTCACATTTAAACAAAAGCCTTTCACCTTTCTTCTTCAAATTCATGTGCAGAAAATGTATTGAGAGAGTGAATCAAGTGCAAGTCTTAGAATAATCAATTGAAGAAGAGAGAAGCCAACCAAAAAAGAAGCAGGAAAAGAAGAGAAAATCAAAATCAGAATTCTCATTTAAGATCTGCTACATATTTCTTTTCTTTTTATTTTCTCTAAGCAAATGAAGAAGAAGAATAAGAAAAAAGAAAAATAGTAGGGGCTGAAAGAGGAAGAGGGCTTAAAAAACCTCAAAAATTTGAGGTGTAAACTTTTTTTTTAGGATTTTTGTAGAGGAGGGCGTCCCGCGTGTATCCGCCACTGCAACCAGCCACGGCCGGCCGGCCTTGTTTCAATATTGGGTGCGTCAAGGTCGAGCTCTCATGCACCCAACCATGCATATATAGTGGTCAGGCACAACCCAATTGTTGTATTTGGGTAACCCGGCCACGGGGGTAAGTATAGTGGGGTGAGTCCATCATGATCAAACCCTCTCTTTTTTCTCTTTTAATAAAAAAAATCGTATCTTATCTTCTTCTTCTTCCTCCTAATAGTTTTTAATTTTTTTTTTTTTAATTTTAATTTTTTTTTAAAAAAAAGATTTCATTCGGCAACAATCTTTAAGATAACTTTTTGCATTTATTTATTTTTTTATAAAAAAAAGAAGAATATTTTCAAAGAACTCAACACGTACGTAAAACATTTAAGGACAACTTTCACCTTTCATAAAAAAAAAAAAATGAAAAAGCACCTTTTAAAAAGGGTTGCCAAACGAGCTCGTTAACATAATTGTATCTCATATCATTTATATTATTTATTTAATAAAAAAATGACAAGATTTTGGGGTTTAAAAAATTAAAATGATAGTAAAATTAATTTTCGAATTTTCAAAATTAAAAATCGAGATGTACGTGCGAGTCTTATATTGTCCCAACGGGAGAAATATCAAATACCTTGTTCTTTTGATCAACTGGAAGAAGGTTTCTGCCAAAGAAAGTTCCTTCACTACCTGCACCTTCATTGAAAGGATCGTTGTGTTCTCCATCCGCTGTCCTGTATGGATAATCCCCTGGGTTAAATCTAACACCTACCGGAGATCTACCAACGTTGATTAAATTGTATTCCTGATGAAGGTGCCGGCGAATACCGAGATAAGCCAGACCTAAGAACACTGGTAAGCGGTGCCATATCCCCAGCTTATCAATGGAGTGCACAATCTGCATGAAACACATGAAAAAGATAACGTCATTAATTAATGTCTTAATTCCTCCCATAAAAGGAAACATACGCTAATTAATTAAAGAGTACTGTATATATGTCTACATGCATGTCGATCTTGGCATTTTTAGAAACAAAAAAGAATGATAATCATATATAATATTGCACAAGCTTATGAACATTAATGACAGTACAAGGAAGAGGAAAGCGTCTATGAGAGTCATCTTGGCAACAGCTTCATGGAAGTCTTCATGGATGAATCGATGGAAAGGAGCTGTTAGAAGAACCCTCAGGGACGTCATTACTACAGACAACATTGTCGTTGCTTAATTGCATACAATTACTACTCTTTCTTTGAGATATATATATACCAAATGGAGGGACGTCGTCCACTCGTCCTTCGTGCAAAAATGTAAAACGATGATCGAGAGGCGGCCAGTATTAGTTAACTATAAAGTACATGCAGCCTTTTTGAACAATTCACAAGCGGCGGAACTTCGGGCTGGTCAAAGTTTTGAAAATCAAATTTCTACTTTAACATGCATATTCCTAGAATAATCCCCCCACCCCCTCCCCCCCTACTTTACGAGAATGTTATCATGATAATATTTACTTGCTAAGAATTGCTCAGGAGGGCCAAGACGGTACGTAGGAACTATAGGCGTTCTATCAAGATCAATTGAGCCATATATAACCTAACCTAGACCAACCAGGACATCAACGTATTCTTAAGGCGGCTAATACTAATCAGACTTATATGAGTGATTATTTATTGTGGAGATTCAAACTCATGTCTTAGTACATGCCTAGAGCTCATAAGAATTTCTTTGAGACTATTGAACCACCACCAATGGTGGTCTTATAATAAAGGGAAAACTTTACTAAATACTCTCAAACTTTCACATGTTTTGAAATACTCTCTCTAAACTTTAAAATCTTTCAATTTAGTCCCCTAAACTTTCAATTGCTCTCAATTTGAACCCTTCTATTAATTTTAACCGTTAAAAATTCAAAAAAAAGACCAAAATATCCCTAATTTTTGTTTTTTGTTTTAAATAAAAAAACGTTTTGAAAGTTGAAATTTTATATAAAAGTCAGGGGTATAAACATCTTGTGACATTTAAAATCTGACGAAGGGGTCCAAATTGAAAGAAATTGAAAGTCTAGGAGACTAAATTGAGAGATTTTAAAGTTTAAAGAGAGTATTTCAAAACAGGTGAAAGTTCGGAGGTCTTCAATGAAGTTTCTCCTATAATAAACCATTAATGATAAAATTCATTCAGTTTATTAATTAGCCAGGCTTCCACTTTTTTATGTTCTGTTTTACTATTTTTCTTCAAGTACTCATTTATATCACTACCAATGGACCTCTCGAACCATCAAATCATTTCATAGAATAGTTTAACAGAGTGTGAAGAGCTCATGAGCATCCATCCACTGTAAACTAATTAACCCAAAAGTATATAAAAAAAAAAAAAAACAAAACAAAACTATGATTTGGCTTTAAGTCTAGGTCAACGTACGTAAACATTTTGGTAGCTGACAAGTCGTTATAAAAAAGACAAAGAATTAATAATATAATAAAGACAAAGCTCAATAATTTTAATTGTATGACAACAATATATAATTGTCTATTAAATATTTAGTTTTTGTTCTCCAAACAGTTTTTAAAAAACCTGTTATCATTATTCATTTCTGAAATATAAGCAAACGTCCATAAAATTAAAAAAAAAAAAAAAAAAAAAAGATTAAAGGTCTATCACGGGATCAGCATCAGTGCATCACCACGCTTTTAGGGTGGTTATAGTTTTTTTGAGTACGAGGGCTCTGCCCTTTTCTTTCAATAAATTATTATTCATATAGCCTTATAATAACAACCCAAAAATCTTCACATAATAACGATTTATGTACAGGCAATTGTATCCATAAAGAAGGGTGCATATCTTTTGAAGTGTGGACGAAGAGGGAAGCCCAAATTTTGCCCTTTCAGGCTTTCTACTGTGTGTACATATGACTTAGCATCTTGGTTTAGAATTATGAGAGTGTTACACTTTAGTGTAAATGTAGGTTTATAGTGCTTCACATTTATAGTAATGATATTTGCAAGATCAATGATAATGAATTGTGTTTGAGCAGCTAGTTTCCTTATAAAGGAAAGACCTAACTAACTCAACTATCTTATCATGGAGAGTTGGGTAATCTTTGATAAATTTATTTCCTAAAACATGTGTGGGATCTTTTAGACATTTGAAGCACCACTTGTTATAGATAGCCTGCTTGTAGCATTTCATTATACAAAATATGATTTAGATTCGATACTTGATGATTTTGTACTTTTAAGAGACCGTAAAGTGTAGTTTTAGACACTTTTTTTTTTTTTTTGAAAACATTTTTTC
Organism: Corylus avellana; assembly: GCF_901000735.1. NCBI lineage: Eukaryota > Viridiplantae > Streptophyta > Magnoliopsida > Fagales > Betulaceae > Corylus > Corylus avellana. The sequence continues at coordinate 33,713,190 of NC_081545.1, forward strand.
TATATATTAATTATTGGAGGCGACCGGGTAATTAACCTTAATTACATTATATTAGTTATATTTACATTTTCATAATTAAAAATGTTACTTCCACATTGTAGTTGACTTAAGAACATATATATGATTGCATAATATACATTTGCATCTATTTATATATAGGTAAGAATGGATAACAAATGAAGATGAGCATGCAGCTGATGCAGAAGGCGACCATTATGGATCATCACAAAGTATGTGTAGATCTTCATATCTTAGTCACTTGTAATATAATCTAGTTATATATATGTTTGCACTTTCAAAATAGTTAGATATAGGTTTGTAATTTATTTATTTATTTTTGGTTTTATCATTTGCAGGTAATCATTAAGTGATGTACGTTTACTTGACCTGTTAGGTTGGGTACGTATTTGACGCCAAATGCTAAGCGAACCCATTGATATATTTTATTTCATATGCAATATATAATTTTTGTAAACTCTTTTAAGAGGTGATACACTTTGTGTTTATGATATCGTTGTGAATATTTTATTTCATATGTATGGTACAATTTTTGTTAACTCTTTAAGATGTACACTTTGTGTTTATGATATCATCATTTTGGATTTAGATGTCTTATGAGATATGAGATTGTATATATGGATTAGATATGTACTGTGAGATATATATAAGATATATATAAGATTGTATGAGATTGATGAATGGAGAAAATATTTATGGATTAATCCAATATTTATGGAGAAAATATGCAATACAATATTGTATTGCGTATTGTATATTAGGAGAAAATAAAAAATATATATGGATTGCATGGGGAAAACATTTTCTCCATATATTAATTATTGCAGGCGCTTCGCGATGTGAAAATATTCCCATATAGAAATAGATGCGCTTTACATGTCAGCGCCCCCTTTTATGAAAGGGGCGCTTGCCCACCTGAGCACCCATTTTTAGAATGAGGGCGTTTCCTAGGCAAGCGCTCCCTTTTTTTAAAAGGGTGCGTTTTTTACCACTAAGCGGCCTCTTTTAAAAAATGGGGCACGTCAATTCTTTTAAAAAATATCTCAAACTTAAATTCTAGTCGCCATAAAAATTGTCGTGTCTCAAGTGCCTCTAATCAAGCGTTGCGAAATCAATAGGAACCCTTTTTGTTGGCCAAAAATGCTCCAAATAACTATGTCCCTAAACTTTTTTTTTTTTTTTTGAAACTTCAGTAAGCCCCCCTGAACTTTCAGCCGATTTGACAAGTACCCCTTGAATTACCAAAACTCTCACTTAGGCTCCCTGAACTTTGGTTTGCTCTTACTTTGAACCCTTTTGTTAGTTTTTAACGTTAAAGTCAAATAATTTGACTTTTTATGCTCATTTTACTCTCAACCAAAATTACACCGTTTTGGGTTTAAAAAATACATCACCACCCAACCCAAAACAACTTCGTTTTGAGCATAATATTTAAAAAAAAAAAAAAAAAAAGCAATCTGATGGTGAAAGCTCGCAAATCACCGCCAATAAATGGGTGTGGGACCACCCATTTTAAGCCGAAGAAAGGATGGAAACCATGCCACTAGCTGGGAATGCAGAGGGTGGTTCGACCACCTGGCTGAGGTGGTAGGGACCACCCCAAAAGGCTAAAGGGGATGGGGTGCTTTGGGATGCGTGGGATGCACGAGCCCATACCCCGGCAGTATGGGGTGTGGCAGCTGAGCCCCATAAGGGGGGGGTGGTCGGCCGCCCAAAACACTTCGATCCCCTTCTCTTTTTTTTGGCCTTTTTTGGGGTGGGCCGAACCTATACCGCCCAGCTTGAGGGTGGTTAGAGCCGCCTCAGGTCGGCAGTGGCTGGAACCACTCAGTTTTTTTTTTTAATATTTTACTTTTCTTTTTTTAAAAAAAATAAAAAATAAAAAATTAATACCTAAAACGACATTGTTTTGGGCTGGATAGGTGTTGTAGTTTTACGACACAAAACGGTATAGTTTTGGGATGAAGGTAAAATGGGCATAAAAAGTCAAATTATTTGACTTTAACGTTGAAAACTAACATAAGGGTCTAAAGTGAGAGCAAATTAAAGTTTAAAGAGCCTAAATGAGAGTTTTGAAAATTCAAGAAGTATTTGTCAAATCAATTGAAACTTTAGGATAGCTTAGTGAACTTTCTTTTGTTTATTAATTTTTTTTTTTTTTATGCACTAGGCTGTGTCCTGTCTGATCAATAAAGCGAAAGAAAGCCTGCAATCTCATCTTCCCCACCTGTTTGCTTGTACCACCTCACCTTCCTTCATTATTATATTATTAACGCTTTGCCTTTTTTATAACGACATGTCAACTACCAAAGTGTTTACGTTGACCAAAACTTAAAGCCAAATTATGAGAGTTTTGTTTTGTTCTGTTTTTTTTACTTTTTCTGTTTTTTTGTTTTTTTGTTTTTTTTGGGTTAATTAGTTTTACGGTGGATGGATGCTCATGAATTATTCACACTCTGTTAAACTATTCTATGAAATGATTTGATGGTTCGAGAGGTCCATTGGTAGTGATATAAATGTATATGGTGATATCATATACCCTTAAAGGTATATGATATCACCATACTCAACAAATTAGAAAGAAAAAGCTATTTTTTTGGTATGGCATTTTGTACATGTTGCAATACTCTAATGCATGCAACTCGCTTACAAAAACTTTTGGGGTAATTATTTTTTGGCCTAATGAACTATAGTGTCTTGTTACTTTCTCTTTATGAACTATCAACTATGATACTTAATCCCATCAAACTAGCATCTTATGACAAAAAGTCTTATTCTGTTAGTCAAATGGGTTAAAATTGACAGTCAACGGTCATGTGTCATTTAAAATTTTTTTTCTTCCTCTTTTGCCCTCACTTCAAACAAATAAAGTTAATATGTTTAGGAGGGTATAAGCGTCATTTTTCCGGTCTAAAGTGAGGGCAAAAACGGAAGAAAAAAATTTAAAATGATACATGACTTGCACATGACCGTTAACCGTCAATTTTAACTCTTTTAACTAGCGGAAGGGAACTTTTTGTCATAAGATGGTAGTTTGATGAGGTCAGGTGAATCTCCTCCCCACCTTTTTTTATTTTTATTTTTTTATAAATTTAACTTGTATTTCTTTTGTCGGCAGCCAGACAGACCCAATGGCTAATGTTTGGCCACGTTGTTGGGGGTTGTGTTTGCTGGTTTTCCCATGTTGGAGAGAGAGAGAGAGATACGTACGGATGTGCAACGTGAATACCGTGCACAAATAGACAACATAGGTGAATGGATTTGGGACCATATTTGTGCTCATAATGTTAAGTTGTATTTTCAATTTTTTGTTCATGATCGTATTTAGCATCTGACTAATATTCTGATGTAAATTTGGGACCAAATTCATTGGTATATATATGTAACGATATTCAAATGTTGGATATTTCATCTCCTGTGGTCAAAGATTGATGGCCTTGAATCTGAAGCAAATTTGACCGTTGGGGACCATATAAATGAGGACAATATTGCTCCATATTTGCCCACGAAGGAGGGAATTTTTTGAACCGAGCCTTATATATCTATTGAATGGCAGCAGTGACGCGTGATTGTATTCAGCTTCGTACGTAATCTTATCTCTTACTTTTGGCCAGATTCCTATACCTATTCATCGTTGAATCAGAGGAATTTTGCAAACTTCAAAGAACATATTTGGCTTTGGAGGGTTTTGAGATGATGATTGAGAAAGGATATGTGCCTCGGGAATCTTTAACCGATCGACATCACCCATGCCCCGCTTCGATGAGATAAGATTTTGAAGCTGAATGGTAAATGTGAATGCTGTAAATAAATATAATGTTGTGCACGAGCCACTAGTTTCAATATATAACAATATTTAAAGATCAGGATCAGGAGAAAACGAATGAATATATCGTAATTAATAAAAACTTAGAAAAATTATAGCGCACAGTAATGCCATATATACGTCACTTGTCCTTCAAATGCCTATGTAGCGTGATCTAGTAGCTAAGTTGGGTTGGGTTTCGCTTTCCACTCATCGATCAATCTCCCCCCCCCCCCACCACCTTTTTTTTTTTTTGTCTAATTTTAATTTGTATTTCTTTTCTCGGCAGCCAGACAGACCCAATGGCTATTGTTTGGCCACGTTGCTGGGGGTTATGTTTGCTGGTTTTCCCATGTTGGAGAGAGAGAGATACGTACGGATGTCCAACATGAATACCGTGTACAAATAGACAACATAGGTGATTAGATTTAGGACCATATATATATATTTGTGCTCAAATTTTGTTCTTTTGTAAAGATGTCATCTTTGGGAAAAATGATAAACAAATGTATCAGTTAAATATTTCTAGGTAATATTAGACATAATAAGCTTATGGTTTATTAAAGTAGTTGCACGAACATTTTCCCCTTCCAAGTAGATCGAGGGAAAATTAAGACAGACTTAATATACAACTTCATTATTCCAAATAATACATAATAGGGTTTGATATAATATGAGATTCACTGAGGAACTCGCAGATAAAGTGGGATTGGATTGTGAGAATTTGGAGGTGAATCCCAAACTGAGAAAGCACTCGTAGAATTCATCCATTTTTTCGTCAATTCTGGATGATGACGATCAATCACATCTTTCAGGTTCTCTGTATTATTTACCCATGCAAATCCTTTCTTTGTATACGTCTCCTCGTTGAAATTGCTTGTGAAGAATCTATCTGATTCCAGCCTCCTGCACGCATGAATGCCCAACCAAGTTAATCATCATGTTATAATAATTGTATCACACACGATTCCCTTATTTAATTTCATTACAATTAGTGGATTTGTTTTATTACCTTGATGCCATTAGTAAGAATATTACAAAAGCTGTCTCACTAATAGCGAACCCTGTGATCTTTTTCTCTGCCATGAGGCCCACAAGCAAATCAAGCTCTTCAACATCATCACCGTACACTTCTTCAAGCACTCGAATCGCCTCGTTGTCATCCGTCAGATCTTCCCATTTTGAAATGGGTATCAATAGTAGGGCCCTGCGGAAGCCATTGTACCTTGCGACATTCCTCTCTCTGTCCCTATAAACTGCATCATGGAGGCTAAGAATAAGCTTGCTTCACATTGAATATAAATTGGTAATTAAATCAATTAAATAAACGACCCAGATTAGCTAATACTACCTTCAAGAGCTGGTAGGTCCACATGATTAGGCCTATCATGGCCATCCACCTCCTGTGGAATAAGGTCCCTGAGCCACGTAGGATAGTTCCAAAGCTCTAGGGCCCCACTAGCTTGGTGGCCCATTGAAACCAGTTGCCTTGTGAACCCAATTTCTGCCAAAACCTTTTCTCCCTTAATACCTATCAAATTTGCCATAGGAACCCTGAAATACAAAAATAATTAGGACAAAACAATTTCCATGAAAATTGAATGGTCTAATTTTGATGCCGAGTTAAATCAAGAGGGTTATACTTTTCGATCAACCGTGGAGATTTGTTCGGTCCTGGTGCGGTTGAGATGTCCCTGAGGTTAAGGTGATCGGGTAAAAGCGAGTGCATGCGATAAACACTAACAAACTCTTCAGTCAAAGAATAAGGAACACCATGATTATTTGGTTTCTTTAGACCCACCAAACCTCCCAATTCGGCTCCTCCAACGTGACCAAAGGTGTCCTTAAATTTCTTACCCAACAATCCATACCTGAAATAAATGTTCAGAAAGTACCATCATATAACAATTATAAGGTTGAATTTTGGATCATCCGTTTGTGTTTGCAATGATCCTATAGTTGAACCATATTGTTTCAATTTAAGTTTGTGAACAACATTTTCCTTTTCAGTTGTCTTAATTGATCTTAATGGAGAAGATGATCAATTCAGTAAACTTATGTTGAAATAAAAGAATACCAGTTGGAGCGCATCCCAGCAAGCAATGTATCAGTTTTGAGGAGCTCCACTGTCCAATCTATTGTATGGATCTTAGCAATTACTGCTGATGTCACTAGCCTTGCATGACGATATAATTCTTCATCACCAAACTCTGGATATTCCTTCTGAAACATCATTAAAATGAGGTTGTTTTGAGCTCATGATGTATGATCGCATGAAAGGTGGTAAATATTCACATGATACCAACAGTTGATCCAAAATACCTTGAGGGTATCGCAGACAGCATTGTGTTCTTTAATAAAGAGGGCTTGCAATGTTGAGACGCCAGCCCAACTATTACGAACATCTCCGGACAGAGCGATGCCATCTTGGTCATGGGGAAGAAGGCCATCTGGTGATATTTTGAGCTTCCCATCTTTGAAACTTCTCACCTTTCCCAACCTCTCTGCATTGCTCCCATATATAGCACTTCCATCCCTGATATTCACCATCATTCTTGTTAGAGACATGCAAATTTTTAAAATATATAATCACTTGTCTAGGGAAGAAATTAATTTAATCATTTAATTTATATTCTTACATTTATTACACCAACCAATAAAAAATTAAATTTGATTACGAAACGTTTCTTACCACCATGGTGTACGAATGTTCAATGTCCCATTCTTGATCTCGTAAAAGCCAGTTGGAACCTCCTTTGTCTTGTAGAACTTGAAAGACTTGAGGGGACATTGGTTTGCAACTTCTCTAGGTGCAATCAGCTCAATCTACAATAATTTTATCCAAATTAAAGAACATGTTCATATATATATATATATACAAAGTGTTTAATTTCAATATATACAAAGCAAACCTGATTGGTATCCTCCAAGTGGTCAATCCAATCATGTATCATAAACTGAATCCAAGAAGCAGCAATCATGTTGAATTGCTTCCCTGTGTCGGTGAATTTTCTCCGCGCTAGAAGTTTTGTGGCCACCACCATTGGATCTGGTTTCCTTAGCTGCGCACGCACATATCATCCAAATTAAATTAATTATTCATAACATAAATTATTGAAACTCTTTTAGATTTCTTAGAACTTTTACTAGTTAGAGTTTCACATACAGCAAATTATCGTAATTATAATTTGAAGTAATAAATATTTAAAAAATTTCATGTGTATATTGAGCCATGTGATCATATATATAAGCAGGGACGGATTTAGGGGGACTGGGAGTGGCCTTGATCCCCCACAAAATTACAAGAAAAAAAAAAATTAAGGCAAAAAAATAAATAAATAAAATTAAGGTATCTTTTACCAATTGGTTCCTCCCCAAATTAAAAATTGGCTCCGTCCCTGTATATATACAAACACATATAGTGTGTATATCTATATGGGACCATTTTTTTTTTATTTCATATGAGATAATATTTAGTTATTTATATGAAAAATATTGGTAGGACCACGTGTGTTTTTCGTCTCTTTATATTAAAACTTTGGATTTCATTTTTGTAAATTTGAGATCCGAGTTTACAATTATCTTAAATCTGATATTTTTATCTTTTTTTTTCTTTTTTTTTTTCTCAAACAAATGACAAAATTAATATGAAAATATACTCCTTTAAAAAAAGTTGAACAAACATTAAAAACAAGAAAAGAAGGAGAAAAAAAATGAAGTTGACTTATGCGCGTGCAGCCATATCGATCCATGCAGCTAGCCATGATGATGGCTGGATACGACCCAACCTCATCATTGTCGAGCTCTCAACCGGCCACGGCCGGCCTTGTAAAATTGGGTGCGTCAAGGTCGAGCTCTCATGCAGTCAACCATGCATACCATGAGCCCATGGTAGGGAAAGATCCAACCATTTTTTTTAAAAAAAAAAAAAAAAAAAATTCTTATCTCATCATTTATTTTTTCTTTAGTTTTTAATTTTTATAAAAATAATGGTTCGTTTGGCAACTCTCTTTAGGATAACTTTTTCCTTTTTAGAAAAATACTAAAAAATTATCAAACAACGTAATCAACACATAAAATATTCAAAAACTACTTTCACCTTTCATTTAAGAAAAAAAAAATTTAAAAGTTTACCAAACAAGCCCGTTAACATAATTGTAAAACGCAAAAAACTTAAAACATTATCAAATAACTCAACACATAAAACATTTAAAGTTTAGCTTCGTCCCAGAAGTGGAACTAACTGGTAAGCGGGATTACCAAATTTAGCTTGTTAATTAATATGTATTTCACATTGTTAATATTATGTATTTAATAAAAGAAAATGACAAATTTTTGGGTTTAAAATGATAGTAAACTTAATTTCAAAATTAAAAATTGAGATGTGTTAGTAGTCTTATACTCTTATATGGTCCCAATGGGAGAAATACCAAATACCTTGTTCTTTTGATCAACCGGAAGAAGGTTTCTGCCAAAGAAAGTTCCTTCACTACCTGCACCTTCATTGAAGGGATCGTTGTGTTCTCCATCAGCTGTCCTGTATGGATAATCTCCGGGGTTAAATCTAACACCCACCGGAGATCTACCAACGTTGATTAAATTGTATTCCTCGTGAAGGTGCCGGCGAACACCAAGATAAGCTAGACCTAAGAACACTGGTAAGCGGTGCCAAATCCCCAGCTTATCAATGGAGTGGACAATCTGCACGAAACACATGAAAGATAACGTCATTAATTATGTCTTCCTCCCATAAAAAGAAACATGCATACGCTAATTAATTAATGAGTGTCAATCGTATATGTCTAGCTAGTAGCTAGCTAGCTACATGCATGTGTTGACATTTTCAGAAACAAATAATAATAATAATAATAATAATAATAAAAAAGCACAAGCTTATAGATGAACATTAATGGCAGTACAAGGAAGAGGAAAGCGTCTATGAGAGTCATCTTGGCAACAGCTTCATGGAAGTCTCCATGGATGAATCGATGGAAAGGAGCAGTTAGGAGGGCCCTCAGGGATGTCATTACTACAGACAACATTGTCGATCGTTGCTTGCATACAATTACTACTCTTTCTTTAAGATATACACATATATATATACCAAATGGAGGGACGTCGTCCTTCGTGCAAAAATGTCAAACGATGATCGAGAGGCGGCCAATATTGATTAACTAAAATGCAGCCTTTTTGAACAATTCACCTGAGCGGCGGAACTATGGGCTGATATGACTTTTATAGGTCAAAGTTGTGAAAATCATATTTTGAGAAGTGTTTCGGAACCAAACAAATGAACCCAAATTTTTTTTTCAAATTGAAATGGCAGACCGTGAATAGTACACAAAGAAGAGAGAATTGCATTTTTTTAATTTAAAAACTCTTGCCACGTAAATTTGAAAATTTTTCTAGGTTCATTTGTTTGGCTTCCTAACACTTCTCTCATATTCTTACTTTAACATGCATATTCCTATACTAACCCCCCTTTTTTTAAGCAAAAAGGGCAGGAGGTGGTGATGCTACTCTACCGGGATTAATTTACCATGGTAACATCTATTCACTGAGAATTGCTAAGGAAGGACCTAGACGGTGGGAACCGTAGATGCTCCGTCAAGACCAATTGAATCATAACTTGACTCAACTCCACTAAGACATCAGTGGATTCCTAAGGCGGCTAGTTCAGGAGGCGCCTAAACGACAAGAACTATAGGCACTCTGTCAACAACAATTGAACTAGAACCTGACCCAGCCCCATCAGGACATCAGTGAATTTTTAAGGTGGCTAACACTAAATAGGTTTATGTGAGTGATTATCCATTGCGGATATTCGGACCTACGCCTTAGTACATGTCTGGACCTTATGGACCTCCAATGGTGGTCTTATAATAACCCATTAATGATAAAAATATTCATCCAGTTTATTAATTAGCCAGGCTTCCACTTTTTTATGTTCTATTTTACTATTTTTCTCCAAGTGGTGTTGTGTATATATGTATTTTGTTTTATTGATTTATAATATTAATGTTAGAATTGGTCTATCAATAGAGAGCATAAGCTGGTACGTGAAGACCCAAGTCTACCAGACAAAATAATAATATAATTAAAGACAATAATTCAATGTTCCCGACATAAGAAATGATCTAGACCATCAATCATGCCGTCTCTTTTTTGTTTTTGTGTGTTTAAAAAGAGAATTATATATATTAATTTACACCTAAAGAGATAAAACAATTGTCAAAGCTACCAGGACCAGAAGGAAACGAATATGATGATATCATAACAAACTTTATACAATAATCTAAACCTGCTGCTAGCAACATCGGTCCAATTAAAACATTAACGTACGTTTACACACGTACACTTTTGTTTAATTAATTACCTAGTGCTTGTTGAACCAGACAGGTACATTATACCATCGTTAACGATAAAGCATATATAATTGCTCTATCTAATACAACTTAATTATCGGAAAGAACAAGTCTTATGTTATTGCTGAAATTTCCTTTACATATGCAAGAGTTGCAACGTATTGCACACGAAGATTTGGTGCAATTTATATAACTTTGAAGGTTAACCATATCAAAATAAGGTCAACACGCAAGACACGTACGTACGTGTTTTGAATTCCCATATCGGCGCCTGCCTCTCTGGGGCAGGAACTAGGAAGGAGACTATTCATAATTAATTAGCTAATTATTATCAAAAAAATTTCAACGTGGCAGCCAACGTGTTTTGAATTCCCATATGGCGCACGCCTCTCTGGCAAAGGGATCTGTTTGGCAACTCATATAAGCTAGCTTATATCAAATTATTAACCAATTGCAGATCATGACGTGTTTTAATTTGCATTCACATCGCCTTCCTGGACTATCTCCCTGTTAGTCTATTTTCATGCATCATGAATGTAATCGGAGTCAAGCTAGCTGATTTGTTGATACTACCTGCTGCTTCCTTTGTATTTAGTGTATGTTTTTGTTCAACCCCATAAGAAATGTAGGAAATGGGGAACACCAATATTATCCCATGCATGCACGTTATCAATATTTCTCAATTCAATATTAATATAACATATTATCTCTTCTTAATTTCTTACTTCTTAATTCTTACCAATAATTGTCATAAAGTGTTCCTAGCGATACTATAAGAATTAGTATATTAATTCGTACAGTAGAACAAAATAAAAGTACCTCTCTTACACATGCATCAAAATAGGATCTGATATATATATTAGTGATGTTTCACATGCCTTTTAACTCCTGATAGTGTCTATCATTTTCTTTTCTTTTCAGTACGCTATTAGAACAATACCCACAATATTCACCGTTTATATGCATCACCATACTCGATAAATTGGAAAGAATTTTTTTTTTCTTTCTTCTTGTTTCGTATATATAGCATTTCGTACATGTTGCAATACTCTAATGCAACTCCCTTACAAAAACTTTTCCTGCGCATCCTCTCAAAGGTTTTTTCTAGTTTCTTATTACAAACTAACGTGTTAAGTTTAACTGATGTGATAATGTCAGGTAAACACGCAAGCAAAAATCGACCTTTACCGCCACCAAAAGAAGAGAATGTCATTGGATAAGGGTAGGCCCTGAACAGGCCGAGATGGGGAATACCTTGGGCCCATATGGCCCAAGGTAATTAGCTAAATACCGAGATGGAGAATGTCATTGGAAGGAGACTATTCATAATTAATTAGCTACTTATTATCAACAAAATTTCAACGTGGCAGACAACGTGTTTTGAATTCCCACATGGGCGCCCGCCTCTCTGGCAAAGGGATCTGCTTGGCAACTCATATAAGCTAGCTTAGATCAAATTATCAACCAATTGCTGATCATGACGTGTTTTGCATTCACACCGCCTTCCTGGACTATCTGTTTTCATGCATCATGCATGAATGTAATCGGAGTCAAGCGGATTTGGTGATCATACTACTTGCTTCTTCCTTTTGTTTTTGTTCAACCACATAAGAAAGGTAGGAAATGGAGAAGAACATTATCCCATGCCATGCACATTAATTATCCATTCTCAATACAATATTATAACTTATATCTTCTTTCTTACGAATTCAATAATTGTCATAAAGTGTTGTTTGGGATACTATAATCGTTAAAATTAGTATAATACAGTAGATCAAAATAACAATGCCTCTCTTACATCAAAATAGGAACTGATTAGTGATGTCTCACATGCCTTTTAACTCCATGAGTGTCTATCATTTTCTTTTCTCAGCGGTGAGTACGTCATAATGGCTCAAATTGTTAATAAGTGTAAAGATAATTGCTGAAAAGTATTAATATTTAAGTTGGTGGGCTCAAGTCCTATTTATCTGTAAGAGGATAATGTTAGTTTTAAAAAGAGTTCAAGAACAACTTAGAATTGGATTTCTAGAGAAAACGTGTGTGGGTAAACATGTGGGCCGCAATGTTTATCTTCATCATGGAAAAGACTTTGTATTCATGATGGTTTCGTTTTCCTAACAGCAATTTGGTTAAAATTGTTCTCCTATTTTTCGTGACTAAGTCTCTATAAAAAGACATGTAGTCTGTGGTTGAGATCATCCGGAAAATTCAAATTGGTGAGAACACTTTGTAGCATTTATAAAGTATAAAGATTTTTTCTTTATTGGGTATTTGAGAGGGACGGTTGAGTGGGGAGTACAAGGGGTGTACAAGGGGTTAAAGGCTTGGGTTTGAGATATTAAACTTGAGCAGTTCAAGCTTGTATTATTGTACTCAATATTTCTCAATAGTAAAGAAGGAGACTGAATCACGCCCTGTGAATGTAGGCATATTGCCGAACCACATAAACTCTTTGTGTACATGTGTGATTGGTGTGTGTTATTGTGTGTTTTCTTTCCAAACTTGTCTTTCGCATAAAGGTCTGATGGAAAATTAGTTGCCAATTAATTATTAATTTTCCCAACAATTAGAACAATACCCACGATATTTACCGTCTAAATGCATCACCATATTCAACAAATTAGAAAGGAAAAGCTATTTTTTTCAGCAACATGTACTAAATGCGCACTTTGTACATGTTGCAATATACTCTAATGCAGCACGCACACAAAAACTTTTTCATCGCGCATCATCTCAAACTTATGCTTTGTTTGGTTTGTATAATAGACCTATGAAAACAAATAGCTAATCTTACGGTATAACTATTCATTTGTTAGGCTACACATTATTCTTGGGAATAGTTTATTCCCATTGAACCACTAATCTCAAACACACAGGATTAGATAAGCCACTCATTTTTTAGTGGCTTAACTAATCCTTAAGGAATGAAATACATTTTTCAAAAATACTCA
>NC_081545.1:33726431-33734715 GCF_901000735.1 Corylus avellana
TATAAAAAGAATAGCTATTATATTTTACACTCTTCTATTCTCCGTAGTAACTATTCATTTTCTAATGGACTAGACATTTCGAGAACCAAACGAGGCGTAACATGTTAATTTATGTAATATTTATTTTATTAGTTACTAAATAATTTAATTTAAGTTTAACTGATGTGATAATGCCACATAGACACGCAAGCAAAAATCTACCTTTACCACCAAAAGAAGAGAATGTCATTGGAGAAGGGTAGGCCTTGAGCAGGACGAGATCTTGGGCCGAACAGGCTTAGTCCGACCCCTAAATGCAGCTCAACCTGCCCAATTATAGGCCCAAACAGTATCCTTATTCTAAAGAAGAGAAATTGTTGTTGATTCTGGAATATCTGTTTTTCTTTTCCAACAAATAAGACCAAAAACCCCTAAATGCATCTCCCAAAGCCCCTCCAAAGCCCATTTGCTGACTTTCTCTTCCTCTCCTTGTCTCTCAAAAACAGAAATGGGGGAAAACAAGCGAAAACGGGGTCGTAAACCCAAAACCCCAACACAAGAGACCAAGGACTTCCAATACACCACCGCAGCAGCAAACGACGTCGTCTCAGTCACCATCCCCGCCGCCGAGCCCACGACGGACACGAACGACTTATCGGCCTCCCGGAGCCGCCGTGGTCGTCCCCGTAAGGTCAATAAGAACGATAACCCGTGGGCCAACATAGCGGCTTCACCGGAGCGCCCAAGCTCCAGACAGGTGGAGCAAAACGGCGACTTGGCCCACGCAACGACTACGATGGCAACGGCAACGACGACGAATAACTCCGCTGCGATCGTTTCGGAGCCGGTGAGGTGGGAGAAAGTGGTGAGGGTGGTGCCCTCCATGTACGCGGTGGTCAAGGTTTTCTGCGTTCACACGGAGCCCAATTTCTCGCTCATATGGCAGAGGAAGAGGCAGAATAGCTCCAGCAGTAGTGGGTTCGTCATTGGGGGCAGGAGGGTCTTGACCAATGCGCATTCGGTGGAGCACTATACCCAAGTGAAGCTGAAGAAGCGGGCTCCCACACCAAGTACTTGGCCACGGTGTTGGCTATTGGGACTGAATGTGATATCGGTAATGGGAATTTTGGTTGTTTTAATTTGGTTTCAAGCTGATTTTGTATACGGGTTTGATGAATTTGGTAAGGCTGCTTTTTTTGAGGAACATAATTGATAGGATTTTGTTGAATTGGAATTGGAAGAGAGAGGCAATAGCTTGGCGATAAATATGTGGATTGTAGGGTGGGAGTGAGGTTCACTTTTGTTATTGCAATAATGCGAATGAAAATCTATTAGTAATCCATTAAATAAAGAAAAAATAATGAAAAGTAATGACTATGGTTCTATCAAATTAATGTTACTTATCTAATAGGTTTGTTGTAGGTATAGGCATTTACTTGAAGTTTTTACTTGGTTTAAATTCTATAAAAATAGTGAAGAAGTCCTAATTTGTGCGTTTCTGTTGAAACGAATACATGAAAGAGGCTGGTGTGTGTCGAAATGGAATAAAAAGGATATGTTAATGGTTCACCCAGTTAAGCTACCCCGATGCTTATGCTGATCCTAGTGTCTGGTTTAATTGAATTAACATTTAGAGATGGTAGAGTAACTCATCTAAAGATTTTAGTTTGAATTTGTATGTAATGTAACTAAAAGGGTTATTTTTTCACTTTTTGTGATGCTTCAGCAATGCTGACGGTGAGTGATGACGAGTTCTGGGAAGGAGTTTCACCTGTGGAGTTTGGAGATTTGCCTGCGCTCCAAGATGCAGTAACTGTTGTGGGCTACCCAATTGGGGGTGACACAATCTCTGTGACAAGTGGTGTTGTTTCACGCATTGAGATACTTTCTTATGTTCATGGGTCAACAGAACTTCTCGGACTGCAGGTTATAGAGTTTTGACTTTACCTTCTGTTAGACTTACTGTTGATATCATGTACCTTTTTGTTGACATAGTCTCTTGCTGTCCCTTGTTATGACATGCTTTTTCCCAGATAGATGCTGCAATAAACTCTGGAAACTCTGGTGGGCCTGCCTTCAATGATAAAGGAAAGTGTGTGGGTATTGCATTTCAGTCTCTTAAACATGAAGATGTGGAGAATATAGGTTATGTCATACCGACACCAGTTATTATGCACTTCATTAAAGATTATGAGAAGAATGGAGCATATACAGGTTTCTCAGGGTGTAGTTTTACTTTGTTCAACCCCACTTCCGCCGAAAAGAAATCCAAAAATAATATTATAACAAATAAACTCAGTCCAGAAATTTAGCTATTGTAACTGTAAAGGTTGTTATCTGTATCTTCTTCCGTCCCTGCACATCTGATCAGGCAACTGGAGAACAGGGACAGTGCTGAACTTTGAGGGTATTGTTTCTTTGTTGAGACTTTTGAGTTGATCTTCATTTCTTTAAATCTTCTCTTCATTTGCGATGTGTTAGGGTTCCCAATTCTTGGAGTTGAATGGCAGAAGATAGAAAATCCTGATCTACGCATGGCAATGGGGATGGGACCTGATCAGAAAGGTGTCCGTATCAGAAGAATCGAACCTACTGCTCCTGAGTCTCAGGTTCTGAAGCCATCTGATGTTATCTTGAGTTTTGATGGGGTTAATATTGCTAATGATGGAACAGGTAAACCCCTCCCCTCCCCCCAGCCAAAAGAAAATAAAAAAAATGATAATTTAAGATCAGAATTTGTTGCTAGTACTGTGTTCTGTATCTTGTTCATGCATACTCGTTTCTACAACTATGTGTTCTGGTCTTAAGAAATATTTACCATGAGGAATGATTACCTGTGATAATCTTTTCTAGTAATGCCATAGAACTTAATTAGTTGGCAATTTTTTCTTTAAATCTTTTGTATGCATTTTAAGGTTCATTTTATGATAATTTGGATACAATACCCTCTGGTTTGCAAAAGTGCGACACCTATAAAATTTTGGATGCTAGCCATATCTCAATTTTCTTTGTCAGTTTGAGGTCTTTCATCAAATAATAGCTACAATAGGAAGCATGTGCAGTTAAGTGGTTGATTGTTGGGCAACCATGGAAAGTAGATTTTAAAAATGAGGGTTGCGGAGTGTATACAAGAGTTATAGATGAAGTAATGGAAACTGAACATTTGCAGGAAGTTAGCTTCAGCCAGTGGCTAAAGTAGGGCAACTGACCGAACTACTGTTGTTTCTTGGCTGATAAAAAGAAAGTGCATCGAGTCACATTTGAACTTTGTCTGAAGTACTTAGGTTTCACACCTCATGCTCTCTTGTTTTGGCCACTCCTATGTTGATAACTGTCAGTGTACTATTCTTTCCCCGTCCTGTATCTTTGTTCCACTTCACTTCCACGTGAAACCCATCTTATGGAGGACAGGTCATTGTCTTTGGTGTGGCCCAAATTTTTTTCGCAAACCAGGAACATCTATATAGTATTTAAGATTTTGTTTTGAATTTCACGTCTCTTGAGAATACCCATTAACTCTTGCTTCTTTTAATTCCTTTTTAGTTCCATTCCGGCATGGAGAGCGCATTGGCTTCAGTTATCTTGTATCTCAAAAATACACTGGGGACAATGCTTTAGTAAAAGTTCTCCGTGATTCAGAGATACTTGAATTCAACATAAGACTTGAAACACACAAGCGGCTCATCCCAGCACACATCAAGGGCAAACCTCCTTCTTATTACATTATTGCTGGTTTTGTTTTTACTGCTGTATCCGTACCCTATCTGCGTTCTGAGGTGCCTATTTATTTAAGTCTGAATCTTCACTTGCTCTGTCTCTTTCTCTTCTCTTTTCTCTGTTTCTTTTGCATTTGTTAACTTCTGTGTTCTTTATCAAATAACTGGATGGAATCATTTATTGGGTTTTTATATGCATCTGTATCTCTTTTTTGGTTGTTTGTTTGTTCCCATACTTTCAGCTTGATGGGGCCTAAAACTTATATTCATAGATTAAATTGACTGAGAAGTATGTGCTGCTAGGTTTTAGAATCAGATTCAATTTTGTTAATAGTATACAGTATCAGCTGTATAAATGGTCACAATGCATTACATTTTCGTCGTTACCCTCATTGTTATCGCTGTTTTATTTCAATTAGTTGGTGTTTTCTGATCCCTCCATCCACTAACTTATCATCTGTTAATTAGGGACTTCTCTGAAACTGTTTGTTTTTCAGCTGTTCAGTAAGAGGTGCATCCTTATGTGAATGTTAACTCTGTTCCTAAAGTAACCAGTGAACTGCAGAAACTTAACCCGTTTCGATTACAGCCCTAGAAGAAACAAAGCCTTTACCAAAATTTGGACCCCAATACATTTATCGGCCCTATTTTGAATTTTACCTTCACTTACGAATTTGTGATACGAGGACTAGAGTTTTATTTGAGTTCTCCCAAATGTGATGTATGACTTGATCGGTTGAGACCTACCGCTTGAGGATGGAGCTACCATGTCCATGTGAACGCGGTAGTGTCAAACTATGATGCGACGAAACAAATCTTTTATCAAAACTTGGACCCCAATACATTTATTGGCCCTATTTTGGATTTTACCTCCACTTACATTTATTGGCCCTATAAGGAAGACTAAATAGCTTAATAACGAAAGCCCTTATCCTATCATATGACCTGATTGGTTGAGACCAACCGCTTAGGGTCTACTGGGCACTATTATTGTTGAGAATGGAGCTACCATGTCTATGTGAACACATAGCTAGTCTCAAACTATGATATGATGAAACTAGTGCTATAAATAAATCAGTCCATTCAACAACCCACTCGGTTTAACTTGACTCGAACTTGAGCTCGATATTGTATGAACCCGCTCATTACTGTAAAAACTTGCTCGATTAGTAAATGATACATACCCGACTTGCTCGAGAAAACTCGATAAGGACTCGCGAGCTTAACTTGTTTAAAGCTTGACCGGTTCGTTTGCCCGACTCGTTAGCTCGTTCATATATATATATATATATATATATATATATATATATATATATACACACAAACATATATTAATTTATTACTAAAATTAGTTATATAAATTTAAGTATGTACGTTAGTAATTAAGTAATATATGTACTATAAATTATTTAATATTTATATTTATACTATAGATAAATGTTTAGAGGTTGTTTTAAAATTCGAGCTTAAACTCTACCCGGATTATACATTAAGGAATTTAATAGCTTAACTCGAGCTCGAGTTTTGCCCGACTTGGTTCGAATATCATTCTCAATGAACTCGAGCTTTCCTGAATTTTAAACAAGTAGAGCTTGAACACACATTTTATAGGTTAGCTCGAACACGAGTTCGGCTCAAATAAGCATCCTCGTAAACGAGCCAGTCTTGAAATCCTAAACCTCTACTCCGTTCGATTACAGCCCTAGATGAAACAAAGCCTTTATCAAAACTTGGACCCCAATACATTTATCGGCCCTATTTTGAATTTTACCTTCACTTACGAATTTGTGATATGAGAACCAGAGTTTTTTTTTAGTTCTCTCAAATGTGATGTATTTTTTAAAATCACCAATAAATTAAAATTTAATAATAATCATATCAAATTTAATGGTAATTTTAAATACACGTTACACTTACGAGGACTTAAGGAGGACTTTTATATTATTACTCTAACAGAGCTACACGTGTTGAAGGCTAAAGTCACTCCACTCATTAAGGACCAATTTGCGCCGATCAGTTGTGCCACTTCCGATTAGACAGTTCTTCGGACAAAGGCGGGATAGCTATTGATTCAATATTAGTGGTTGTCAAGGTTTAAATGAACCTTGGCCATAAACGTCGTTTTAATATGTACAACGTGACATGAAAATGTGTGCCTGTATTATGGTCCTGACCAAGGCCCACATGTAATTGAACCAAACCGATGTTAAGAGTTTAATATTTTTTTATTTTTTTGAAAGTTTATTAAATAGAGTGATGTTTATCACGCCGATCATGCACGCCCGGCTGATTTAATATTTTAAAATATTTATGGTCCTGACCAAGGCCCACATGTAATTGAACCAAACCGATGTAAGAGTTTAATATTTTTTTTTATTTCATTTTTTATTTATTTTTTTGAAAGTTTATTAAATAGAGTGATGATAAACATCACGCCGGTCATGCACGCCCGGCGTGATGTGAATCATCACTCTATTAAATATATCGAATTCAATAACAACTTTGACGATATAAAGATATTGTAGCTTGACAAGGACAAAGGAATAAGAAAAGAACCTAAAAATAAAATTATATGTTTACACTAAATAATAATGAATAATTTTAGAAGTCTTCCTTGTATCATTCCAAGAATAATGTGGCTCTTAAAATCATTATTTTATTAAAATCTAATAATGATCAATCACAAGCTTAATGATGATTTTATAAGATATATCATTATTGAAGAGACACAAGAGGAACTTGTAGCATTACTCACCAATAATAGAGACTTGTATTATTACATCAAATGAGTAGAGCTTTGTATGTATTTTAACATCAAAGATGATAATGGAATTTACATCAAACAGAAAACAATCAACCATCATGACTCATGAGATTGGAAAATAGCTCTCTCTCTCTCTCTCAATATGTATATAATAATAATAATAATAATAATTGTAAAAAAAAACAAACAATTTTTTTAAAAAAAATCCCAATCGGCAAATAAATACAAAAAATATGATTTTTTTAGAATAAATAAATAATTAGTCACTGTATTTAGCCTAAATTACAAATTGCTTCATGTTGTATGAAAGTAAAATCAAAGGTTCTTGAGATATTCCAAAAAAAGTAATTTAATTCCTTGAATAAAATTCCGTTAAAAAATTGTTTTTATTCGCTCTTCTTTTTTTTGTATATTTTTTTTTTAGAATTATTTTATTATTTTATTTATTAAAAAAATAGGGGTATTATAAGAATATAAAAAAATAAGTGCATTTTGATAGTTTGATGAAATACTTTAGTATCTTTTGAACATTGTAGGCTATATCGTAAAGGACTATTAGTTTGGAAAGTTTTTTTATATTTTTTCCATATATATATATATATATAATAAGACAATAATGCTCGCACTATAAATAACAAGACAAGTGCTGCACCCACTAGGTAGGCAGAGCTTTGGTCGCCATAGCATCTGTAGCTTGCTGCTTACAAAATGGCTGAACCTGAGCCCAACCAGCCTAGCCTACCTATGCAAAATCTTCTTTTAGTGGTGGCTAGCCTGGTTACTACCGCAACTTTCCAAGCAGCAGTCAACCCTCCCGGTGGCGTTTGGCAAGGTGACTCGGGGAACAAAGGGACAAATACTCTGACGGGTAAGTCCGTTTTAGCTTCTAATGATCCCAACCTGTACCAAGGTTTCATTTTGTGTAATTCGCTGGCGTTTTCTTCGGCTGCCATCGTTATTTTATCTATCATACGTGGCACACAATATTATGTGGAGACTTATGTGGCCTTTGCTTCAATGGCGTTTGTATTTTGTTTTTCAATTGAAGCCGTACAGCCACCTGACACTACGGTTCAACTCTATAGGACCTATCTGATCGCAGTATTTCTTCCATTAATAGTAAGTCCACTAATAAGCACGTATGGGTGGCCGCAAATAAAAAAAATGGTGTTCGGAGTAGGGTGGTGATCTGTAGTGCAACAAGAATAAGGGATCAGTTACATCACTCTATGAATGTTCCAGGCTTATGTAAACGAAAATTGTTAGGAGTTAATATTTTCTTTATATATATTTGGCCAATCTCATTTTATAAATTAATTATTAGATTTGTAGACTTAATTGATCTATAAATTTATAAAAGAATATTGGACAGATATAAAAAACTTATTAACCTTTAACATTTTTTTATAGAAAATAAGTTGCCCTCTTTGCTTTTTTCTTGTTCAATCCTCATCCTGATCACCTTCCTTTTCACACTTTTGTAACGGAAGTGCTTTTGTGAAATATATATGAATAAAGCAACTTTCATTTTTAGTAATTATAGGACATTTTGATAGGACATAAATTTTCTTCAAACTAGCATAGAGAAAATATTGTCTAATTCTAGTTAAAATCGTTGTGAAATTTTAATGTACTCGTAAGTATATGAATCATTTTGCAATATAATATTGCAAGTGCGAGGTTGAACCCACATGAAATTGTGTTTATGAAAAACAAATATATCTAAACCGGCCAACTAAATCTTAACATAGTTTCGAAAGATGAGTGGTTTTTTTTTAATAGAAAATAAAAAGAAAAAATATAAAAAAGGAAGAGGAAAGCGTCT
>NC_081545.1:33734735-33741531 GCF_901000735.1 Corylus avellana
TTCGAGAGGTCCATTGGTAGTGATATAAATGTATATATATGGTGATATCATATACCCTTAAAGGTATATGATATCACCATACTCAACAAATTAGAAAGAAAAAGCTATTTTTTTGGTATAGCATTTTGTACATGCTGTTGCAATACTCTAACGCATGCAACTCACTTGCAAAAACTTTTGGGGTAATTACTTTTTGGCCTCATGAACTACAATACTTTGTCACTTTCTCCCCATGAACTATCAACTATGACACCTGACCCCATCAAACTACCATCTTATGACAAAAAACCCAATTCTATTAGTCAAAGGGGTTAAAATTGACGGTCAACGGTCATGTGCCATTTTAAATTTTTTTTCTTTCACTTTTGCCTTCACTTCAAACAAATAAAGTCAATATGTTTAGGAGGGTATAGCGTCGTTTTCTCGATCTGAAGTGAGGGCAAAAGTGGAAGAAATTTTTTTTTAAAATGACACATGACTTGCACATGACCGTTAACCGTCAATTTTAACCCTTTTAACTAACGGAATGGAGCTTTTTGTCATAAGATTGTAATTTGATGGGGTCAGGTGAATCTCCCCCACTCCCTTTTTTTTTAAAAAAAAAAATTTTAATTTGTATTTCTTTTCTCGGCAGCCAGACAGACCCAATGGCTAATGTTTGGCCACGTTGTTAGGGGTTGTGTTTGCTGGTTTTCCCATGTTGGAGAGAGAGAGAGATACGTACGGATGTGCAACGTGAATACCGTGTACAAATAGACAACATAGGTGATTGGATTTGGGACCATATTTGTGCTCAAATTTTGTTCTTTTGTAAAGATGTCATCTTTGGGAAAAATGATAAACAAATGTATCAGTTTAAT
The DNA here is from genome assembly GCF_901000735.1 of Corylus avellana. Taxonomy (NCBI): domain Eukaryota; kingdom Viridiplantae; phylum Streptophyta; class Magnoliopsida; order Fagales; family Betulaceae; genus Corylus; species Corylus avellana. The sequence goes on from NC_081545.1 coordinate 33,735,596, forward strand.
ATTTCTAGGTAATATTAGACATAATAAGCTTATGGTTTATTAAAGTAGTTCCATGTACATATTCCCCTTCAAGTAGATCGAGGGTAAATTAAGACAGACTCAATATATAACTTCATTATTCCAAATAATATATAATAGGCGGGGGTTTGATATAATGTGCGATTCACTGAGGAACTCGTAGATAGAGTGGGATTGGATTGTATGAATTTGGAGGTGAATCCCAGACTGAGAAAGAACTTGTAGAATTCATCCATTTCTTCGTCAATTCTGGATAATGACGGTCTATTACATCTTTCAAGTTCTCTGTATTATTAACCCATGCAAGTCCTTTTTTTGTATACGTCTCCTCGTTGAAATTGCTTGTGAAGAACCTATCTGATTCCAGCCTCCTGCACGCATGAATGCCCAACCAAGTTAATCATCATGTTATAATTGTATCACACACCATTCCCTTATTTAATTTCATTACAATTACTGGATTTGTTTTATTACCTTGATGCCATTAGTAAGAATATTACAAAAGCTGTCTCACTAATAGCGAACCCTGTGATCTTTTTCTCTGCCATGAGGCCCACAAGCAAATCAAGCTCTTCAACATCATCACCGTACACTTCTTCAAGCACTCGAATCGCTTCGTTGTCATCCGTCAGATCTTCCCATTTTGAAATGGGTATCAATAGTAGGGCCCTGCGGAAGCCATTGTACCTTGCGACATTCCTCTCTCTGTCCCTATAAACTGCATCATGGAGGCTAAGAATAAGCTTGCTTCACATTGAATATAAATTGGTAATTAAATCAATTAAATAAACGATCCAGATTAGCTAACACTACCTTCAAGAGCTGGTAGGTCTACATGATTAGGCCTATCATGGCCATCCACCTCCTGTGGTATAACGTCCCTGAGCCACGTAGGATAGTTCCAAAGCTCTAGGGCCCCACTAGCTTGGTGGCCCATTGAAACCAATTGCTTTGTAAACCCAATTTCTGCCAAAACCTTTTCTCCCTTAATACCTATCAAATTTGCCATAGGAACCCTGAAATACAAAAATAATTACGACAAAACAATTTCCATGAAAATTGAATGGTCTAATTTTGATGTTGAGTTAAATCAAGAGGGTTATACTTTTCAATCAACAGTGGAGATTTGTTCGGTCCTGGTGCGGTTGAGATGTCCCTGAGGTTAAGGTGATCGGGTAAAAGCGAGTGCATGCGATAAACACTAACAAACTCCTCGGTCAACGAATAAGGAACGCCATGATTATTTGGTTTCTTTAGACCCACCAAACCTCCCAATTCGGCTCCTCCAACGTGACCAAATGTGTCCTTGAATTTCTTACCCAACAATCCATACCTAAAATAGACGTTCAAAAAGTACCATCATATATATAACAATTATCCGTTTGTGTTTACAAATTATAATGATCGATCGGATATTTGAATCATAGAGGTGCATTTAAGTTTGTGAACAACATTTTCCTTTTGAGTTGTCTTTGATCTTGAAAATGAATTAAAAACCTCCATTTTGCATTTTCGCTTAGTATTCATCATACATATAGAGATGGAGAAGGTGATCAATTCAGTAAACTTATGTTGAAATAAAAAAGAATACCAATTGGCGCGCATCCCTGCAAGCAATGTATCAGTTTTGAGAAGTTCCACCGTCCAATCTATTGTATGGATCTTAGCAATCACTGCTGATGTTACCAGCCTTGCATGACGATATAATTCTTCATCACCAAACTCTGGATATTCCTTCTGAAACATCATTAAAATGAGGATGTTTTGAGCTCATGTTGTATGGTCACATGAAAAGTGGTAAATATTCACATTTTACGGCTGATTTAATATACCTTGAGGGTATCGCAGACAGCATTGTGTTCTTTAATGAAGAGGGCATGCAATATTGAGACGCCAGCCCAACTATTACGAACATCTCCTGACACAGCAATGCCATCTTGGTCATGGGGAAGAAGGCCATCTGGTGATATTTTGAGCTTCCCCTCTTTGAAACTTCTCACCTTTCCCAACCTCTCTGCATTGCTCCCATATATCGCACTTCCATCCCTGATATTCACCATCTTTCTTGTTAGACACATGCAAAATTTTTAAATAATCACTTGTATATGGAAGAAATAAATTTAATCATTTAATTTATATTTCCACGTTTATTACGCCAATCAATAAAAAATTAAATTTGATTACGAAAAGTTTCTTACCACCATGGTGTACGAATGTTCAAAGTCCCATTCTTGATCTCGTAAAAGCCAGTTGGAACCTCCTTTGTCTTGTAGAACTTGAAAGACTTGAGGGGGCATTGGTTTGCAACTTCTCTAGGTGCAATCAGCTCAATCTACAACAATTTTGTCCAAATTAAAGAACATATTTATAATATAAACATATATTTTTTATTGACACAAAAACAAAGTGTTTAATTTCAATATATATATATATATATATACAAAGCAAACCTGATTGGTATCCTCCAAGTGGTCAACCCAATCATGTATCATAAACTGAATCCAAGAAGCAGCAATCATGTTGAATTGCTTCCCTGTGTCAGTGAATTTTCTCCGCGCAAGAAGTTTTGTGGCCACCACCATTGGATCTGGTTTCCTTAGCTGCGCGCGCGCACATATATCATCCAAATTAAATCAATTATTCATAACATAAATTATTGTAACTCTTTTAGATTTCTTAGAACTTTTTACTAGTTGAGTTTCACATACAGCAAATTATCGTAATTATAATTTGAAGTAATAAATATTTAAAAATTTTCTTTCGTATATTGAGCCACGTGATCATATATATAAGTAGGGACAGATTTAGAGGGGACTGGGAGTGGCCCTGGTCCCCCCATAATTACAAGAAAAAAAAAATTAAGGCAAAAAAAAAATTTTAAGGTAAAAAAAAAAATTAAGGTATTTTTTACCAATTAGTCCATTTCCAAATTGAAAGCTGGTTCCGTTCCTGTATATATATAAGCATGTATAATGTGTATCTATATGGGACCATTTTTTTTTTTTATTACATATGGGATAATATTTTGTTATTTATATGGAAAATATTGGTAGGACCATGTGTGTTTTTCGTCTCTTTATGTTAAAACATCGGATTTCAATTTTGTAAATTTGAGATCCGAGTTTACAATAATTTTAAATCTGATATTTTTATTATTTTTTTTTTCTCAAACAAATGACAAAATTAATATGAATATATACTTTCCTTAAAAAAAAGTTGAGAAAACATTAAAAACAAGAAAAGAAGGAGAAAAAAAAAAAAATGAAGTTGACTGATGCATGTGCAGCCATATCGATCCATGCAGCTAGAGCCATGATGATGATGGCTAGATACGACCCAACCTCATCATTAATGTCGAGCTCTCAACCAGCCACGGCCGGCCTAGTAAAATTGGGTGCGTCAAGGTCGAGCTCTCATGCACTCAACCATGCATGCCGTGAGCCCATGGTTGGGCATGATCCAACCATTTTTTTTTTAAAAAAAAAAAAAAAAAAAAAAAAAATTCTTATCTCATCATTTTTTTTTTCTTTAGTTTTTAATTTTTATAAAAATAATGGTTCGTTTGGCAACACTCTTTAGGATAACTTTTTGCTTTTTAGAAAAATACTAAAAAATTATCAAACAACGTAATCAACACATAAAATATTCTAAAGCTACTTTCACCTTTCATTTAAAATAATTAAAAAATTAAAAAAGTTTACCAAACAAGCCCGGTAACATAATTATAAAAAGTAAAAAACTTAAAATATTATCAAATAACTCAACACATACAACATTCAAAGTTCAGCTTCGCCCTAGAAGTGGAACTAACTGGCAAGCGGGTTTACCAAATTTAGCTTTTTAATATGTATTTCACATCGTTAATATTATGTATTTAATAATAAAAAAATGACAAATTTTCGAGTTTAAAATGATAATAAACTTAATTTCAAAATTAAAAATTGAGATGTGTCAACCGTCGTATATGGTCCCAACGGGAGAAATATCGAATACCTTGTTCTTTTGATCAACCGGAAGAAGGTTTCTGCCAAAGAAAGTTCCTTCACTACCTGCACCTTCATTGAAGGGATCGTTGTGTTCTCCATCAGCTGTCCTGTATGGATAATCCCCGGGGTTAAATCTAACACCCACCGGAGATCTACCAACGTTGATTAAATTGTATTCCTCGTGAAGGTGCCGGCGAACACCGAGATAAGCTAGACCTAAGAACACTGGTAAGCGGTGCCATATCCCCAGCTTATCAATGGAGTGGACAATCTGCATGAAACACATGAAATTAAAGATAACGTCATTAATTATGTCTTCATCCCATAAAAAGAAAAATGTATACGCTAATTGATTAATGAGTGTCGATCGTATATGTCTACATGCATGTCTTGACATTTTCAGAAACAAATAATAATAATAATAAAGCACAAGCTTATATATGAACATTAATGGCAGTACAAGGAAGAGGAAAGCGTCTATGAGAGTCATCTTGGCAACAGCTTCATGGAAGTCTCCATGGATGAATCGATGGAAAGGAGCAGTTAGGAGGGCCCTCAGGGATGTCATTACTACAGACAACATTGTCGATCGTTGCTTGCATACAATTACTACTCTTTCTTTAAGATATACACATATATATACCAAATGGAGGGACGTCGTCCTTCGTGCAAAAATGTCAAACGATGATCGAGAGGCGGCCAATATTGATTAACTAAAATGCAGCCTTTTTGAACAATTCACCTGAGCGGCGGAACTATGGGCTGATATGACTTTTATAGGTCAAAGTTGTGAAAATCATATTTTGAGAAGTGTTTCGGAACCAAACAAATGAACCCAAATTTTTTTTCAAATTGACGTGGCAGACCGTGAATAGTACACAAAGAAGAGAGGATTGCATTTTTTTAATTTAAAAACTCTTGCCACGTAAATTTGAAAATTTTTCTAAGTTCATTTGTTTAGCTTCCTAGCACTTCTCTCATATTCTTACTTTAACATGCATATTCCTATACTAACCCCCCTTTTTTTAAGCAAAAAGGGCAGGAGGTGGTGATGCTACTCTACCGGGATTAATTTACCATGGTAACATCTATTCGCTGAGAATTGCTAAGGAAGGACCTAGACGGTGGGAACCGTAGATGCTCCGTCAAGACCAATTGAATCATAACTTGACTCAACTCCACTAAGACATCAGTAGATTCCTAAGGCGGCTAGTTCAGGAGGCGCCTAAACGACAAGAACTATAGGCACTCCGTCAACAACAATTGAACTAGAACCTGACCCAGCCCCATCAGGACATCAGTGAATTTTTAAGGTGGCTAACACTAAATAGGTTTATGTGAGTGATTATCCATTGCGGATATTCGGACCTACGCCTTAGTACATGTCTGGACCTTATGGACCTCCAATGGTGGTCTTATAATAACCCATTAATGATAAAAATATTCATCCAGTTTATTAATTAGCCAGGCTTCCACTTTTTTATGTTCTATTTTACTATTTTTCTCCAAGTGGTGTTGTGTATATATGTATTTTGTTTTATTGATTTATAATATTAATGTTAGAATTGGTCTATCAATAGAGAGCATAAGCTGGTACGTGAAGACCCAAGTCTACCAGACAAAATAATAATATAATTAAAGACAATAATTCAATGTTCCCGACATAAGAAATGATCTAGACCATCAATCATGCCGTCTCTTTTTTGTTTTTGTGTGTTTAAAAAGAGAATTATATATATTAATTTACACCTAAAGAGATAAAACAATTGTCAAAGCTACCAGGACCAGAAGGAAACGAATATGATGATATCATAACAAACTTTATACAATAATCTAAACCTGCTGCTAGCAACATCGGTCCAATTAAAACATTAACGTACGTTTACACACGTACACTTTTGTTTAATTAATTACCTAGTGCTTGTTGAACCA